>NW_027439037.1:0-18227 GCF_040939455.1 Microcebus murinus | reverse complement strand
TCCCGAAATGGAAGAAAGAAACGAGCAAACAGAGACACCGGTAGCCCGCCAGGATCAGAGTCTGCCCCCGAGAGAAAGTACCCTGACCAGGTTCACCCGTGGGTGGGTGGCGAGCTAGCGGCATTCAGAAGAGCGAGGCCCGCAGTCTGTGCAGAAGACACCTGCACTCGGGTGTGTGTGGCGGCACGATTCACAAGCAGCTCCAGATGTTAAGCCAAGGAGAAGCCAGGGAGTTCCCAACGCCCCAGGTGTCCTCAGCCCACGACTGGCTGCTGGGGGAATGCGAAGCCCGGCTCCTTGTCTCAGAGCGGGACAACCAGGAGGTGTGACGTACACCCCGGGGTTCCCAGGAGGATCAGGCTGAAGCTGGGACTTGGCCTGAAAGTGTCCCCTCGCACGGCCACCCCCTTCCCCTTCCTGCTCCTCTACTCCTGGTGCCCCTCCATCCAGGGGCCAGACCTTAAAGAGTCACCCGCAAGAGAATCCTGGTCCCAAAGGAGCCTTCTGGGGGACCCGTGCTGAGAGAGGTTGTGGGCATGGCCCGCTGGGGCTCTGCCCGACCCAGGGCTGAGAGATGCAACCTCCCAGCTCTGGGTCCCTGCAGGGGAAGCGTTGGCAAGCACAGGGCCAGTCCTCCAAAGGCCCAGGTGCAGGGAGCCCAGGCCAAGCAGCCTGTGGAAGAAGCCACCCCGGGAACACGACTGCAGGCCACGGCCCTTCCCACCTCCTCCTCCTCCTCCTCCTCCTGCTCCTCCACCCCCCCCCCGACCTCCCACCCCCACCCCCGACATGGCGCAGGGCTCAGAGACACCTCAGACACTTGCTACCCAAAGTGAAAAGGGCATCAGTTGCTCCTCCAAACCCCCCCCCCGCCCAGCAGACCGCGTTGTCCAGCCAGCCCCCGGGCCTCCCTGGGGTGCCCAGCACAAAAGTGCAGACAACCACCGGACCCTCAATCTCAGTTTTCGGATGTTTTTGCCACTCTAAGGACCCGCAGGCCAGCTGGGCCTTCTGGCAGGACAGAGAGCCCCGGAATCCGACGTGGAGAGCTGGGTGTACGTCCCCACGAGGAGGCGGTCCCCACCTCCGCGGCTCTCCCCTTGCGGGGGGGGAAAAGCAGCCACGGGGCCTCAGAGAAGACACCAGGCTGGGCGCCCGCCCCACAGTGGGGGCACGTCCCCCGCAGGCCACTTAGCGACGGCCGCCGGCCGGCGGACGGTTGGGTGGCGCGAGACGCTGCGGCCGCCCTGCTACCGGGTTCCTGGGAGGGCGTCCTGGAACCAGCGTCCACACCAAGCCCTTGGAAGGCCCAGGCGACGGAGGAGCCCCGTCAGGCAGGGGCCGAGGACGGTGACGGCCCGGGCGGGGAGGAGCGTGTCAGGCAGGGGCAGAGGACGGTGACAGGTGACAGGCCGGGCGGGAAGGAGTCAGTCAGGCAGGGGCCGAGGAGGAGACGGGGCTGGGTAAGGGTTAGGGTTAGAGTCAGGGCACAAGTCACAATCGCAAAGACCTGGAAGCGACCCGAGTGCCCATCGACCCACGAGTGCGTAAATGAAATGTGGCGCGTGGACACCACGGAGTGCTATTCAGCTAGGAGGAGCAGCGGTGAGAGGGCACCTCTCGTGGTTCTCCTGGCCAGAGCTGGAACCCGTTCCAGTAAGCCAGGTAGCCCAAGAATGGGCACACGAGCACCACGTGCTCGCGCTCACCAGCAAATGGGTACGAACCGACGGACACCCAAGTGGACACAGAGGAATGACCTTCATCGGGTGGGTGTCGGGCGGGTGGGGGGAGGGGATGGGCATACACCTCCATTAGGAATGGGGTGGGTGCGCACCGACTGGGGGATGGGCGCACTTGAGGCTCTGACCCGAGGGGGGAGGCTGGGAGAGGGCAACGTACCCGACCTTAACATGGGTACCCCCACAATACGCTGGAACAACATCAGAGGTTAATGAATAAGAACACAGGGGGGAGGGGGGCACGGGCAACACATGTCCCCTTAATACTTGGACTCCCATCATCTGCTTGAAAAGAGAGAGAAAAGAAAATGCAATCATAGAGATAAGAGACACTTTTTAAACATAATGAATCCGAAGAGAAAAGTAAAAGGAGGCCTGTGGGGCAGGTCTGGGTGTGACTCCGGATCCCCCAACATCAGGTGCCACCACCAAAGATTCCTACGTGTAGCCCATAGAACCCCAAAAGCAACGGGACGAGTTCTGGTCACATACTCCCTCAAAATGACATCCTGGCCTTCTTCTGGAACTCCCTCCCCTCTCAGACTCTCAAGGTTTCCTCCAGCGTGTCGGTTCCCACAGAGCAGACCTTTGGTCTGAGACCTGACAGTCCAGAAGCCACGCATGCTGCCGCGTGACGGCGGTGTCGCGGCTTGGGACAAGAGGAGGCCCCACGGTGCGGGCTGGGGCGCCAGGCACCGCGGCGGGCGCTGAGGGTGGGGGTGACCCCCGCCCCGGGCCGCCGCCTCGCTCCCAGAGAGGGGACAGAACAAGAGGCAAAACAAAAAAAAAAAAAAAAAAAAAAAAAAAGAAGCCTACGGCACCCGGTATTCCCAGGCGGTCTCCCATCCAAGTACTAACCAGGCCCGACCCTGCTTAGCTTCCGAGACCAGACGAGATCGGGCGCGTTCAGGGTGGTGTGGCCCTAGACGGCGGAGGGCGCCCCTGCCCCGCTCAAGAAGCCGAGCCTCTCTGCGCTTCCCCGCCGCCTCCTCCCGCCCCAGGCCCCGCGCCGGCGCTGACCCGCACCGGGCGGGCCTGTTGAGTTCACCGGCCGGGTCCGGCGGGCTCCGAGGGACGGGGGTGACAGGCGGGGCGGGGCGGGGCGGG
Organism: Microcebus murinus; assembly: GCF_040939455.1. Lineage (NCBI taxonomy): Eukaryota > Metazoa > Chordata > Mammalia > Primates > Cheirogaleidae > Microcebus > Microcebus murinus. The sequence continues at coordinate 15,378 of NW_027439037.1, read as the reverse complement.
CAGGGAGCGGCGGGCCGGGGTGGGGGGCTGTCTCTCTATACACACACACACACACACACACACACTCACACTCACACTCACTCACTCACACTCACACAAGATGCGCCTCCACGGCTGGACTCGCCAAGGTGGAGACCTTCCAGCCCCCTTCCTCTCCTCGCCTGGCCCACCCCCAGCTCGTGGCCGCCCCCGCCGCCGCCGCCGCCGCCGCCGCCGCCGCCGATTGCGCACGCGCGGGTCGCCCGCCCTTTGACCCCAGGCAGGGGCCGCCCTCCCCGACAACCCCTTTCAGCTGCGCCCCCCACCCTGTGGGTGGGCTGCCGCCTATTCCCCCGGCCCGGGCTGGGGCACAGCGCATGGGGGAGGGGAGCGAGTGTATGGGGCGTCTCTCTCTCTCTCTCTAGGGATGTGTCCCATGGGTGGGGTGGCGTGGTTAGTGGGGCGCTGAAGAAATCAGTCCCCTCCATCTCCTACCTCTGGAAAACGCCCAAGCCCTTGGAGAACTGCCGGCAACGCGACCGTGGGGGCCGGGACCCTCCTCTGTGTCCTCCTGTGGCCCAGTCCAAGGGGCCTGGGCCTGGCCGGGGCTGCATTGGACCCCGACCACCCTGGCGTGTGGACTCGCTAAAAATCGGCGATTAGATATTGGATTCCAGCTTCATTGAGGTCATTTCACTAATGAGTGCACCGGAAAGAGTTTCCTAATCCATCTGTGAGGGTGGCAACTGAAAGAGAATTTTAAAGCTGACAGAATAGGCGAGGAAAGGCATAGGAGATTTCCACACCCAGTAAGGAAGCCTTTCCCGAAATGGAAGAAAGAAACGAGCAAACAGAGACACCGGTAGCCCGCCAGGATCAGAGTCTGCCCCCGAGAGAAAGTACCCTGACCAGGTTCACCCGTGGGTGGGTGGCGAGCTAGCGGCATTCAGAAGAGCGAGGCCCGCAGTCTGTGCAGAAGACACCTGCACTCGGGTGTGTGTGGCGGCACGATTCACAAGCAGCTCCAGATGTTAAGCCAAGGAGAAGCCAGGGAGTTCCCAACGCCCCAGGTGTCCTCAGCCCACGACTGGCTGCTGGGGGAATGCGAAGCCCGGCTCCTTGTCTCAGAGCGGGACAACCAGGAGGTGTGACGTACACCCCGGGGTTCCCAGGAGGATCAGGCTGAAGCTGGGACTTGGCCTGAAAGTGTCCCCTCGCACGGCCACCCCCTTCCCCTTCCTGCTCCTCTACTCCTGGTGCCCCTCCATCCAGGGGCCAGACCTTAAAGAGTCACCCGCAAGAGAATCCTGGTCCCAAAGGAGCCTTCTGGGGGACCCGTGCTGAGAGAGGTTGTGGGCATGGCCCGCTGGGGCTCTGCCCGACCCAGGGCTGAGAGATGCAACCTCCCAGCTCTGGGTCCCTGCAGGGGAAGCGTTGGCAAGCACAGGGCCAGTCCTCCAAAGGCCCAGGTGCAGGGAGCCCAGGCCAAGCAGCCTGTGGAAGAAGCCACCCCGGGAACACGACTGCAGGCCACGGCCCTTCCCACCTCCTCCTCCTCCTCCTCCTCCTGCTCCTCCACCCCCCCCCGACCTCCCACCCCCACCCCCGACATGGCGCAGGGCTCAGAGACACCTCAGACACTTGCTACCCAAAGTGCAAAGGGCATCAGTTGCTCCTCCAAACCCCCCCCCCGCCCAGCAGACCGCGTTGTCCAGCCAGCCCCCGGGCCTCCCTGGGGTGCCCAGCACAAAAGTGCAGACAACCACCGGACCCTCAATCTCAGTTTTCGGATGTTTTTGCCACTCTAAGGACCCGCAGGCCAGCTGGGCCTTCTGGCAGGACAGAGAGCCCCGGAATCCGACGTGGAGAGCTGGGTGTACGTCCCCACGAGGAGGCGGTCCCCACCTCCGCGGCTCTCCCCTTGCGGGGGGGGAAAAGCAGCCACGGGGCCTCAGAGAAGACACCAGGCTGGGCGCCCGCCCCACAGTGGGGGCACGTCCCCCGCAGGCCACTTAGCGACGGCCGCCGGCCGGCGGACGGTTGGGTGGCGCGAGACGCTGCGGCCGCCCTGCTACCGGGTTCCTGGGAGGGCGTCCTGGAACCAGCGTCCACACCAAGCCCTTGGAAGGCCCAGGCGACGGAGGAGCCCCGTCAGGCAGGGGCCGAGGACGGTGACGGCCCGGGCGGGGAGGAGCGTGTCAGGCAGGGGCAGAGGACGGTGACAGGTGACAGGCCGGGCGGGAAGGAGTCAGTCAGGCAGGGGCCGAGGAGGAGACGGGGCTGGGTAAGGGTTAGGGTTAGAGTCAGGGCACAAGTCACAATCGCAAAGACCTGGAAGCGACCCGAGTGCCCATCGACCCACGAGTGCGTAAATGAAATGTGGCGCGTGGACACCACGGAGTGCTATTCAGCTAGGAGGAGCAGCGGTGAGAGGGCACCTCTCGTGGTTCTCCTGGCCAGAGCTGGAACCCGTTCCAGTAAGCCAGGTAGCCCAAGAATGGGCACACGAGCACCACGTGCTCGCGCTCACCAGCAAATGGGTACGAACCGACGGACACCCAAGTGGACACAGAGGAATGACCTTCATCGGGTGGGTGTCGGGCGGGTGGGGGGAGGGGATGGGCATACACCTCCATTAGGAATGGGGTGGGTGCGCACCGACTGGGGGATGGGCGCACTTGAGGCTCTGACCCGAGGGGGGAGGCTGGGAGAGGGCAACGTACCCGACCTTAACATGGGTACCCCCACAATACGCTGGAACAACATCAGAGGTTAATGAATAAGAACACAGGGGGGAGGGGGGCACGGGCAACACATGTCCCCTTAATACTTGGACTCCCATCATCTGCTTGAAAAGAGAGAGAAAAGAAAATGCAATCATAGAGATAAGAGACACTTTTTAAACATAATGAATCCGAAGAGAAAAGTAAAAGGAGGCCTGTGGGGCAGGTCTGGGTGTGACTCCGGATCCCCCAACATCAGGTGCCACCACCAAAGATTCCTACGTGTAGCCCATAGAACCCCAAAAGCAACGGGACGAGTTCTGGTCACATACTCCCTCAAAATGACATCCTGGCCTTCTTCTGGAACTCCCTCCCCTCTCAGACTCTCAAGGTTTCCTCCAGCGTGTCGGTTCCCACAGAGCAGACCTTTGGTCTGAGACCTGACAGTCCAGAAGCCACGCATGCTGCCGCGTGACGGCGGTGTCGCGGCTTGGGACAAGAGGAGGCCCCACGGTGCGGGCTGGGGCGCCAGGCACCGCGGCGGGCGCTGAGGGTGGGGGTGACCCCCGCCCCGGGCCGCCGCCTCGCTCCCAGAGAGGGGACAGAACAAGAGGCAAAACAAAAAAAAAAAAAAAAAAAAAAAAAAAGAAGCCTACGGCACCCGGTATTCCCAGGCGGTCTCCCATCCAAGTACTAACCAGGCCCGACCCTGCTTAGCTTCCGAGACCAGACGAGATCGGGCGCGTTCAGGGTGGTGTGGCCCTAGACGGCGGAGGGCGCCCCTGCCCCGCTCAAGAAGCCGAGCCTCTCTGCGCTTCCCCGCCGCCTCCTCCCGCCCCAGGCCCCGCGCCGGCGCTGACCCGCACCGGGCGGGCCTGTTGAGTTCACCGGCCGGGTCCGGCGGGCTCCGAGGGACGGGGGTGACAGGCGGGGCGGGGCGGGGCGGGCAGGGAGCGGCGGGCCGGGGTGGGGGGCTGTCTCTCTATACACACACACACACACACACACACACTCACACTCACACTCACTCACTCACACTCACACAAGATGCGCCTCCACGGCTGGACTCGCCAAGGTGGAGACCTTCCAGCCCCCTTCCTCTCCTCGCCTGGCCCACCCCCAGCTCGTGGCCGCCCCCGCCGCCGCCGCCGCCGCCGCCGCCGCCGCCGATTGCGCACGCGCGGGTCGCCCGCCCTTTGACCCCAGGCAGGGGCCGCCCTCCCCGACAACCCCTTTCAGCTGCGCCCCCCACCCTGTGGGTGGGCTGCCGCCTATTCCCCCGGCCCGGGCTGGGGCACAGCGCATGGGGGAGGGGAGCGAGTGTATGGGGCGTCTCTCTCTCTCTCTCTAGGGATGTGTCCCATGGGTGGGGTGGCGTGGTTAGTGGGGCGCTGAAGAAATCAGTCCCCTCCATCTCCTACCTCTGGAAAACGCCCAAGCCCTTGGAGAACTGCCGGCAACGCGACCGTGGGGGCCGGGACCCTCCTCTGTGTCCTCCTGTGGCCCAGTCCAAGGGGCCTGGGCCTGGCCGGGGCTGCATTGGACCCCGACCACCCTGGCGTGTGGACTCGCTAAAAATCGGCGATTAGATATTGGATTCCAGCTTCATTGAGGTCATTTCACTAATGAGTGCACCGGAAAGAGTTTCCTAATCCATCTGTGAGGGTGGCAACTGAAAGAGAATTTTAAAGCTGACAGAATAGGCGAGGAAAGGCATAGGAGATTTCCACACCCAGTAAGGAAGCCTTTCCCGAAATGGAAGAAAGAAACGAGCAAACAGAGACACCGGTAGCCCGCCAGGATCAGAGTCTGCCCCCGAGAGAAAGTACCCTGACCAGGTTCACCCGTGGGTGGGTGGCGAGCTAGCGGCATTCAGAAGAGCGAGGCCCGCAGTCTGTGCAGAAGACACCTGCACTCGGGTGTGTGTGGCGGCACGATTCACAAGCAGCTCCAGATGTTAAGCCAAGGAGAAGCCAGGGAGTTCCCAACGCCCCAGGTGTCCTCAGCCCACGACTGGCTGCTGGGGGAATGCGAAGCCCGGCTCCTTGTCTCAGAGCGGGACAACCAGGAGGTGTGACGTACACCCCGGGGTTCCCAGGAGGATCAGGCTGAAGCTGGGACTTGGCCTGAAAGTGTCCCCTCGCACGGCCACCCCCTTCCCCTTCCTGCTCCTCTACTCCTGGTGCCCCTCCATCCAGGGGCCAGACCTTAAAGAGTCACCCGCAAGAGAATCCTGGTCCCAAAGGAGCCTTCTGGGGGACCCGTGCTGAGAGAGGTTGTGGGCATGGCCCGCTGGGGCTCTGCCCGACCCAGGGCTGAGAGATGCAACCTCCCAGCTCTGGGTCCCTGCAGGGGAAGCGTTGGCAAGCACAGGGCCAGTCCTCCAAAGGCCCAGGTGCAGGGAGCCCAGGCCAAGCAGCCTGTGGAAGAAGCCACCCCGGGAACACGACTGCAGGCCACGGCCCTTCCCACCTCCTCCTCCTCCTCCTCCTCCTGCTCCTCCACCCCCCCCCGACCTCCCACCCCCACCCCCGACATGGCGCAGGGCTCAGAGACACCTCAGACACTTGCTACCCAAAGTGCAAAGGGCATCAGTTGCTCCTCCAAACCCCCCCCCCGCCCAGCAGACCGCGTTGTCCAGCCAGCCCCCGGGCCTCCCTGGGGTGCCCAGCACAAAAGTGCAGACAACCACCGGACCCTCAATCTCAGTTTTCGGATGTTTTTGCCACTCTAAGGACCCGCAGGCCAGCTGGGCCTTCTGGCAGGACAGAGAGCCCCGGAATCCGACGTGGAGAGCTGGGTGTACGTCCCCACGAGGAGGCGGTCCCCACCTCCGCGGCTCTCCCCTTGCGGGGGGGGAAAAGCAGCCACGGGGCCTCAGAGAAGACACCAGGCTGGGCGCCCGCCCCACAGTGGGGGCACGTCCCCCGCAGGCCACTTAGCGACGGCCGCCGGCCGGCGGACGGTTGGGTGGCGCGAGACGCTGCGGCCGCCCTGCTACCGGGTTCCTGGGAGGGCGTCCTGGAACCAGCGTCCACACCAAGCCCTTGGAAGGCCCAGGCGACGGAGGAGCCCCGTCAGGCAGGGGCCGAGGACGGTGACGGCCCGGGCGGGGAGGAGCGTGTCAGGCAGGGGCAGAGGACGGTGACAGGTGACAGGCCGGGCGGGAAGGAGTCAGTCAGGCAGGGGCCGAGGAGGAGACGGGGCTGGGTAAGGGTTAGGGTTAGAGTCAGGGCACAAGTCACAATCGCAAAGACCTGGAAGCGACCCGAGTGCCCATCGACCCACGAGTGCGTAAATGAAATGTGGCGCGTGGACACCACGGAGTGCTATTCAGCTAGGAGGAGCAGCGGTGAGAGGGCACCTCTCGTGGTTCTCCTGGCCAGAGCTGGAACCCGTTCCAGTAAGCCAGGTAGCCCAAGAATGGGCACACGAGCACCACGTGCTCGCGCTCACCAGCAAATGGGTACGAACCGACGGACACCCAAGTGGACACAGAGGAATGACCTTCATCGGGTGGGTGTCGGGCGGGTGGGGGGAGGGGATGGGCATACACCTCCATTAGGAATGGGGTGGGTGCGCACCGACTGGGGGATGGGCGCACTTGAGGCTCTGACCCGAGGGGGGAGGCTGGGAGAGGGCAACGTACCCGACCTTAACATGGGTACCCCCACAATACGCTGGAACAACATCAGAGGTTAATGAATAAGAACACAGGGGGGAGGGGGGCACGGGCAACACATGTCCCCTTAATACTTGGACTCCCATCATCTGCTTGAAAAGAGAGAGAAAAGAAAATGCAATCATAGAGATAAGAGACACTTTTTAAACATAATGAATCCGAAGAGAAAAGTAAAAGGAGGCCTGTGGGGCAGGTCTGGGTGTGACTCCGGATCCCCCAACATCAGGTGCCACCACCAAAGATTCCTACGTGTAGCCCATAGAACCCCAAAAGCAACGGGACGAGTTCTGGTCACATACTCCCTCAAAATGACATCCTGGCCTTCTTCTGGAACTCCCTCCCCTCTCAGACTCTCAAGGTTTCCTCCAGCGTGTCGGTTCCCACAGAGCAGACCTTTGGTCTGAGACCTGACAGTCCAGAAGCCACGCATGCTGCCGCGTGACGGCGGTGTCGCGGCTTGGGACAAGAGGAGGCCCCACGGTGCGGGCTGGGGCGCCAGGCACCGCGGCGGGCGCTGAGGGTGGGGGTGACCCCCGCCCCGGGCCGCCGCCTCGCTCCCAGAGAGGGGACAGAACAAGAGGCAAAACAAAAAAAAAAAAAAAAAAAAAAGAAGCCTACGGCACCCGGTATTCCCAGGCGGTCTCCCATCCAAGTACTAACCAGGCCCGACCCTGCTTAGCTTCCGAGACCAGACGAGATCGGGCGCGTTCAGGGTGGTGTGGCCCTAGACGGCGGAGGGCGCCCCTGCCCCGCTCAAGAAGCCGAGCCTCTCTGCGCTTCCCCGCCGCCTCCTCCCGCCCCAGGCCCCGCGCCGGCGCTGACCCGCACCGGGCGGGCCTGTTGAGTTCACCGGCCGGGTCCGGCGGGCTCCGAGGGACGGGGGTGACAGGCGGGGCGGGGCGGGGCGGGCAGGGAGCGGCGGGCCGGGGTGGGGGGCTGTCTCTCTATACACACACACACACACACACACACACTCACACTCACACTCACTCACTCACACTCACACAAGATGCGCCTCCACGGCTGGACTCGCCAAGGTGGAGACCTTCCAGCCCCCTTCCTCTCCTCGCCTGGCCCACCCCCAGCTCGTGGCCGCCCCCGCCGCCGCCGCCGCCGCCGCCGCCGATTGCGCACGCGCGGGTCGCCCGCCCTTTGACCCCAGGCAGGGGCCGCCCTCCCCGACAACCCCTTTCAGCTGCGCCCCCCACCCTGTGGGTGGGCTGCCGCCTATTCCCCCGGGCCCGGGCTGGGGCACAGCGCATGGGGGAGGGGAGCGAGTGTATGGGGCGTCTCTCTCTCTCTCTCTAGGGATGTGTCCCATGGGTGGGGTGGCGTGGTTAGTGGGGCGCTGAAGAAATCAGTCCCCTCCATCTCCTACCTCTGGAAAACGCCCAAGCCCTTGGAGAACTGCCGGCAACGCGACCGTGGGGGCCGGGACCCTCCTCTGTGTCCTCCTGTGGCCCAGTCCAAGGGGCCTGGGCCTGGCCGGGGCTGCATTGGACCCCGACCACCCTGGCGTGTGGACTCGCTAAAAATCGGCGATTAGATATTGGATTCCAGCTTCATTGAGGTCATTTCACTAATGAGTGCACCGGAAAGAGTTTCCTAATCCATCTGTGAGGGTGGCAACTGAAAGAGAATTTTAAAGCTGACAGAATAGGCGAGGAAAGGCATAGGAGATTTCCACACCCAGTAAGGAAGCCTTTCCCGAAATGGAAGAAAGAAACGAGCAAACAGAGACACCGGTAGCCCGCCAGGATCAGAGTCTGCCCCCGAGAGAAAGTACCCTGACCAGGTTCACCCGTGGGTGGGTGGCGAGCTAGCGGCATTCAGAAGAGCGAGGCCCGCAGTCTGTGCAGAAGACACCTGCACTCGGGTGTGTGTGGCGGCACGATTCACAAGCAGCTCCAGATGTTAAGCCAAGGAGAAGCCAGGGAGTTCCCAACGCCCCAGGTGTCCTCAGCCCACGACTGGCTGCTGGGGGAATGCGAAGCCCGGCTCCTTGTCTCAGAGCGGGACAACCAGGAGGTGTGACGTACACCCCGGGGTTCCCAGGAGGATCAGGCTGAAGCTGGGACTTGGCCTGAAAGTGTCCCCTCGCACGGCCACCCCCTTCCCCTTCCTGCTCCTCTACTCCTGGTGCCCCTCCATCCAGGGGCCAGACCTTAAAGAGTCACCCGCAAGAGAATCCTGGTCCCAAAGGAGCCTTCTGGGGGACCCGTGCTGAGAGAGGTTGTGGGCATGGCCCGCTGGGGCTCTGCCCGACCCAGGGCTGAGAGATGCAACCTCCCAGCTCTGGGTCCCTGCAGGGGAAGCGTTGGCAAGCACAGGGCCAGTCCTCCAAAGGCCCAGGTGCAGGGAGCCCAGGCCAAGCAGCCTGTGGAAGAAGCCACCCCGGGAACACGACTGCAGGCCACGGCCCTTCCCACCTCCTCCTCCTCCTCCTCCTCCTGCTCCTCCACCCCCCCCCGACCTCCCACCCCCACCCCCGACATGGCGCAGGGCTCAGAGACACCTCAGACACTTGCTACCCAAAGTGCAAAGGGCATCAGTTGCTCCTCCAAACCCCCCCCCCCCGCCCAGCAGACCGCGTTGTCCAGCCAGCCCCCGGGCCTCCCTGGGGTGCCCAGCACAAAAGTGCAGACAACCACCGGACCCTCAATCTCAGTTTTCGGATGTTTTTGCCACTCTAAGGACCCGCAGGCCAGCTGGGCCTTCTGGCAGGACAGAGAGCCCCGGAATCCGACGTGGAGAGCTGGGTGTACGTCCCCACGAGGAGGCGGTCCCCACCTCCGCGGCTCTCCCCTTGCGGGGGGGGAAAAGCAGCCACGGGGCCTCAGAGAAGACACCAGGCTGGGCGCCCGCCCCACAGTGGGGGCACGTCCCCCGCAGGCCACTTAGCGACGGCCGCCGGCCGGCGGACGGTTGGGTGGCGCGAGACGCTGCGGCCGCCCTGCTACCGGGTTCCTGGGAGGGCGTCCTGGAACCAGCGTCCACACCAAGCCCTTGGAAGGCCCAGGCGACGGAGGAGCCCCGTCAGGCAGGGGCCGAGGACGGTGACGGCCCGGGCGGGGAGGAGCGTGTCAGGCAGGGGCAGAGGACGGTGACAGGTGACAGGCCGGGCGGGAAGGAGTCAGTCAGGCAGGGGCCGAGGAGGAGACGGGGCTGGGTAAGGGTTAGGGTTAGAGTCAGGGCACAAGTCACAATCGCAAAGACCTGGAAGCGACCCGAGTGCCCATCGACCCACGAGTGCGTAAATGAAATGTGGCGCGTGGACACCACGGAGTGCTATTCAGCTAGGAGGAGCAGCGGTGAGAGGGCACCTCTCGTGGTTCTCCTGGCCAGAGCTGGAACCCGTTCCAGTAAGCCAGGTAGCCCAAGAATGGGCACACGAGCACCACGTGCTCGCGCTCACCAGCAAATGGGTACGAACCGACGGACACCCAAGTGGACACAGAGGAATGACCTTCATCGGGTGGGTGTCGGGCGGGTGGGGGGAGGGGATGGGCATACACCTCCATTAGGAATGGGGTGGGTGCGCACCGACTGGGGGATGGGCGCACTTGAGGCTCTGACCCGAGGGGGGAGGCTGGGAGAGGGCAACGTACCCGACCTTAACATGGGTACCCCCACAATACGCTGGAACAACATCAGAGGTTAATGAATAAGAACACAGGGGGGAGGGGGGCACGGGCAACACATGTCCCCTTAATACTTGGACTCCCATCATCTGCTTGAAAAGAGAGAGAAAAGAAAATGCAATCATAGAGATAAGAGACACTTTTTAAACATAATGAATCCGAAGAGAAAAGTAAAAGGAGGCCTGTGGGGCAGGTCTGGGTGTGACTCCGGATCCCCCAACATCAGGTGCCACCACCAAAGATTCCTACGTGTAGCCCATAGAACCCCAAAAGCAACGGGACGAGTTCTGGTCACATACTCCCTCAAAATGACATCCTGGCCTTCTTCTGGAACTCCCTCCCCTCTCAGACTCTCAAGGTTTCCTCCAGCGTGTCGGTTCCCACAGAGCAGACCTTTGGTCTGAGACCTGACAGTCCAGAAGCCACGCATGCTGCCGCGTGACGGCGGTGTCGCGGCTTGGGACAAGAGGAGGCCCCACGGTGCGGGCTGGGGCGCCAGGCACCGCGGCGGGCGCTGAGGGTGGGGGTGACCCCCGCCCCGGGCCGCCGCCTCGCTCCCAGAGAGGGGACAGAACAAGAGGCAAAACAAAAAAAAAAAAAAAAAAAAAGAAGCCTACGGCACCCGGTATTCCCAGGCAGTCTCCCATCCAAGTACTAACCAGGCCCGACCCTGCTTAGCTTCCGAGACCAGACGAGATCGGGCGCGTTCAGGGTGGTGTGGCCCTAGACGGCGGAGGGCGCCCCTGCCCCGCTCAAGAAGCCGAGCCTCTCTGCGCTTCCCCGCCGCCTCCTCCCGCCCCAGGCCCCGCGCCGGCGCTGACCCGCACCGGGCGGGCCTGTTGAGTTCACCGGCCGGGTCCGGCGGGCTCCGAGGGACGGGGGTGACAGGCGGGGCGGGGCGGGGCGGGCAGGGAGCGGCGGGCCGGGGTGGGGGGCTGTCTCTCTATACACACACACACACACACTCACACTCACACTCACTCACTCACACTCACACAAGATGCGCCTCCACGGCTGGACTCGCCAAGGTGGAGACCTTCCAGCCCCCTTCCTCTCCTCGCCTGGCCCACCCCCAGCTCGTGGCCGCCGCCGCCGCCGCCGCCGCCGCCGCCGCCGCCGATTGCGCACGCGCGGGTCGCCCGCCCTTTGACCCCAGGCAGGGGCCGCCCTCCCCGACAACCCCTTTCAGCTGCGCCCCCCACCCTGTGGGTGGGCTGCCGCCTATTCCCCCGGGCCCGGGCTGGGGCACAGCGCATGGGGGAGGGGAGCGAGTGTATGGGGCGTCTCTCTCTCTCTCTCTAGGGATGTGTCCCATGGGTGGGGTGGCGTGGTTAGTGGGGCGCTGAAGAAATCAGTCCCCTCCATCTCCTACCTCTGGAAAACGCCCAAGCCCTTGGAGAACTGCCGGCAACGCGACCGTGGGGGCCGGGACCCTCCTCTGTGTCCTCCTGTGGCCCAGTCCAAGGGGCCTGGGCCTGGCCGGGGCTGCATTGGACCCCGACCACCCTGGCGTGTGGACTCGCTAAAAATCGGCGATTAGATATTGGATTCCAGCTTCATTGAGGTCATTTCACTAATGAGTGCACCGGAAAGAGTTTCCTAATCCATCTGTGAGGGTGGCAACTGAAAGAGAATTTTAAAGCTGACAGAATAGGCGAGGAAAGGCATAGGAGATTTCCACACCCAGTAAGGAAGCCTTTCCCGAAATGGAAGAAAGAAACGAGCAAACAGAGACACCGGTAGCCCGCCAGGATCAGAGTCTGCCCCCGAGAGAAAGTACCCTGACCAGGTTCACCCGTGGGTGGGTGGCGAGCTAGCGGCATTCAGAAGAGCGAGGCCCGCAGTCTGTGCAGAAGACACCTGCACTCGGGTGTGTGTGGCGGCACGATTCACAAGCAGCTCCAGATGTTAAGCCAAGGAGAAGCCAGGGAGTTCCCAACGCCCCAGGTGTCCTCAGCCCACGACTGGCTGCTGGGGGAATGCGAAGCCCGGCTCCTTGTCTCAGAGCGGGACAACCAGGAGGTGTGACGTACACCCCGGGGTTCCCAGGAGGATCAGGCTGAAGCTGGGACTTGGCCTGAAAGTGTCCCCTCGCACGGCCACCCCCTTCCCCTTCCTGCTCCTCTACTCCTGGTGCCCCTCCATCCAGGGGCCAGACCTTAAAGAGTCACCCGCAAGAGAATCCTGGTCCCAAAGGAGCCTTCTGGGGGACCCGTGCTGAGAGAGGTTGTGGGCATGGCCCGCTGGGGCTCTGCCCGACCCAGGGCTGAGAGATGCAACCTCCCAGCTCTGGGTCCCTGCAGGGGAAGCGTTGGCAAGCACAGGGCCAGTCCTCCAAAGGCCCAGGTGCAGGGAGCCCAGGCCAAGCAGCCTGTGGAAGAAGCCACCCCGGGAACACGACTGCAGGCCACGGCCCTTCCCACCTCCTCCTCCTCCTCCTCCTCCTGCTCCTCCACCCCCCCCCGACCTCCCACCCCCACCCCCGACATGGCGCAGGGCTCAGAGACACCTCAGACACTTGCTACCCAAAGTGCAAAGGGCATCAGTTGCTCCTCCAAACCCCCCCCCCCCGCCCAGCAGACCGCGTTGTCCAGCCAGCCCCCGGGCCTCCCTGGGGTGCCCAGCACAAAAGTGCAGACAACCACCGGACCCTCAATCTCAGTTTTCGGATGTTTTTGCCACTCTAAGGACCCGCAGGCCAGCTGGGCCTTCTGGCAGGACAGAGAGCCCCGGAATCCGACGTGGAGAGCTGGGTGTACGTCCCCACGAGGAGGCGGTCCCCACCTCCGCGGCTCTCCCCTTGCGGGGGGGGGAAAAGCAGCCACGGGGCCTCAGAGAAGACACCAGGCTGGGCGCCCGCCCCACAGTGGGGGCACGTCCCCCGCAGGCCACTTAGCGACGGCCGCCGGCCGGCGGACGGTTGGGTGGCGCGAGACGCTGCGGCCGCCCTGCTACCGGGTTCCTGGGAGGGCGTCCTGGAACCAGCGTCCACACCAAGCCCTTGGAAGGCCCAGGCGACGGAGGAGCCCCGTCAGGCAGGGGCCGAGGACGGTGACGGCCCGGGCGGGGAGGAGCGTGTCAGGCAGGGGCAGAGGACGGTGACAGGTGACAGGCCGGGCGGGAAGGAGTCAGTCAGGCAGGGGCCGAGGAGGAGACGGGGCTGGGTAAGGGTTAGGGTTAGAGTCAGGGCACAAGTCACAATCGCAAAGACCTGGAAGCGACCCGAGTGCCCATCGACCCACGAGTGCGTAAATGAAATGTGGCGCGTGGACACCACGGAGTGCTATTCAGCTAGGAGGAGCAGCGGTGAGAGGGCACCTCTCGTGGTTCTCCTGGCCAGAGCTGGAACCCGTTCCAGTAAGCCAGGTAGCCCAAGAATGGGCACACGAGCACCACGTGCTCGCGCTCACCAGCAAATGGGTACGAACCGACGGACACCCAAGTGGACACAGAGGAATGACCTTCATCGGGTGGGTGTCGGGCGGGTGGGGGGAGGGGATGGGCATACACCTCCATTAGGAATGGGGTGGGTGCGCACCGACTGGGGGATGGGCGCACTTGAGGCTCTGACCCGAGGGGGGAGGCTGGGAGAGGGCAACGTACCCGACCTTAACATGGGTACCCCCACAATACGCTGGAACAACATCAGAGGTTAATGAATAAGAACACAGGGGGGAGGGGGGCACGGGCAACACATGTCCCCTTAATACTTGGACTCCCATCATCTGCTTGAAAAGAGAGAGAAAAGAAAATGCAATCATAGAGATAAGAGACACTTTTTAAACATAATGAATCCGAAGAGAAAAGTAAAAGGAGGCCTGTGGGGCAGGTCTGGGTGTGACTCCGGATCCCCCAACATCAGGTGCCACCACCAAAGATTCCTACGTGTAGCCCATAGAACCCCAAAAGCAACGGGACGAGTTCTGGTCACATACTCCCTCAAAATGACATCCTGGCCTTCTTCTGGAACTCCCTCCCCTCTCAGACTCTCAAGGTTTCCTCCAGCGTGTCGGTTCCCACAGAGCAGACCTTTGGTCTGAGACCTGACAGTCCAGAAGCCACGCATGCTGCCGCGTGACGGCGGTGTCGCGGCTTGGGACAAGAGGAGGCCCCACGGTGCGGGCTGGGGCGCCAGGCACCGCGGCGGGCGCTGAGGGTGGGGGTGACCCCCGCCCCGGGCCGCCGCCTCGCTCCCAGAGAGGGGACAGAACAAGAGGCAAAACAAAAAAAAAAAAAAAAAAAAAAGAAGCCTACGGCACCCGGTATTCCCAGGCGGTCTCCCATCCAAGTACTAACCAGGCCCGACCCTGCTTAGCTTCCGAGACCAGACGAGATCGGGCGCGTTCAGGGTGGTGTGGCCCTAGACGGCGGAGGGCGCCCCTGCCCCGCTCAAGAAGCCGAGCCTCTCTGCGCTTCCCCGCCGCCTCCTCCCGCCCCAGGCCCCGCGCCGGCGCTGACCCGCACCGGGCGGGCCTGTTGAGTTCACCGGCCGGGTCCGGCGGGCTCCGAGGGACGGGGGTGACAGGCGGGGCGGGGCGGGGCGGGCAGGGAGCGGCGGGCCGGGGTGGGGGGCTGTCTCTCTATACACACACACACACACACACACACACTCACACTCACACTCACTCACTCACACTCACACAAGATGCGCCTCCACGGCTGGACTCGCCAAGGTGGAGACCTTCCAGCCCCCTTCCTCTCCTCGCCTGGCCCACCCCCAGCTCGTGGCCGCCCCCGCCGCCGCCGCCGCCGCCGCCGCCGATTGCGCACGCGCGGGTCGCCCGCCCTTTGACCCCAGGCAGGGGCCGCCCTCCCCGACAACCCCTTTCAGCTGCGCCCCCCACCCTGTGGGTGGGCTGCCGCCTATTCCCCCGGGCCCGGGCTGGGGCACAGCGCATGGGGGAGGGGAGCGAGTGTATGGGGCGTCTCTCTCTCTCTCTCTAGGGATGTGTCCCATGGGTGGGGTGGCGTGGTTAGTGGGGCGCTGAAGAAATCAGTCCCCTCCATCTCCTACCTCTGGAAAACGCCCAAGCCCTTGGAGAACTGCCGGCAACGCGACCGTGGGGGCCGGGACCCTCCTCTGTGTCCTCCTGTGGCCCAGTCCAAGGGGCCTGGGCCTGGCCGGGGCTGCATTGGACCCCGACCACCCTGGCGTGTGGACTCGCTAAAAATCGGCGATTAGATATTGGATTCCAGCTTCATTGAGGTCATTTCACTAATGAGTGCACCGGAAAGAGTTTCCTAATCCATCTGTGAGGGTGGCAACTGAAAGAGAATTTTAAAGCTGACAGAATAGGCGAGGAAAGGCATAGGAGATTTCCACACCCAGTAAGGAAGCCTTTCCCGAAATGGA
>NW_027439036.1:0-26184 GCF_040939455.1 Microcebus murinus | reverse complement strand
CTTGTCCCAAGCCGCGACACCGCCGCCACGCGGCAGCACGCGTGGCATCTGGACTGTCAGGTCTCAGACCAAAGGTCTGCTCTGTGGGAACCGACACGCTGGAGGAAACCTTGAGAGTCTGAGAGGGGAGGGAGTTCCAGAAGAAGGCCAGGATGTCATTTTGAGGGAGTATGTGACCAGAACTCGTCCCGTTGCTTTTGGGGTTCTACGGGCTCCACGTAGGAATCTTTGGTGGTGGCACCTGATGTTGGGGGATCCGGAGTCACACCCAGACCTGCTCCACAGGCCTCCTTTTACTTTTCTCTTCGGATTCATTATTTTTAAAAAGTGTCTCTTACCTCTATTATTGCATTTTCTTTTTTTTTTTTTTCTTTTTTTTTTTTTTTTTTGAGACAGAGTCTCACTTTGTTGTCCAGGCTAGAGTGAGTGCCGTGGCGTCACCCTAGCTCACAGCAACCTCAAACTCCTGGGCTCGAGTGATCCTTCTGCCTCAGCCTCCCGAGTAGCTGGGACTACAGGCATGCGCCACTATGCCCGGCTAATTTTTTTTATATATATATATATATCAGTTGGCCAATCAATTTCTTTCTATTTATAGTAGAGACGGGGTCTCGCTCTTGCTCAGGCTGGTTTTGAACTCCTGACCTTGAGCAATCCACCCGCCTCGGCCTCCCAAGAGCTAGGATTACAGGCGTGAGCCACCGCGCCCGGCCTCTATTATTGCATTTTCTTTTCTCTCTCTTTTCAAGCAGATGATGGGAGTACAAGTATTCAGGTGACATGTGTTGCCCGTGCCCCCCTCCCCCCTGTGTTCTTATTCATTTACCTCTCATGTTGTATACCTCCAGCGTATTGTGGGGGTACCAATGTTAAGGTCGGGTACGTTGCCCTCTCCCAGCCTCCCCCCTCGGGTCATTAGCTTCAAGTGCGCCCATGCCCCAGTCGGTGCGCACCCACCCCATTCCTAATGGATGTGTATGCCCATCCCCTCCCCCCACCCGCCCGACACCCACCCGAGGAAGGGGATTCCTCTCTGTCCACTTAGGTGTCCATCCGTTCGTACCAATTTGCCGGTGAGCGCGCTCACGTGGTGCTCGTGTGTCCATTCTTGGGATACTTGGCTTACTGGAACGGGTTCCAGCTCTGGCCAGGAGAACACGAGAGGTGCCCTCTCACCGCTGCTCCTCACAGCCGAATGGCACTCCGTGGTGTCCACGCGCCACATTTTATTAATGCACTCCTGGATGGATGGGCACTCGGGTGGCTTCCACATCTTTGCGATTGTGAATTGTGCCCTAACTGTAACCCTAACCCTTACCCAGCCCGTCTCCTCTGCCCCTGCCTGACTCGCTCCTCCCCGGCCAGGCCCGTCACTGTCCTGGGCCCCCGCCTGACCGGCTCCTTCCCGCCCGGCCTGTCACCGTCCTCTGCCCCTGCCTGACATGCTCCTTCCCGCCCGGCCTCTCACCGTCCTCGGCCCCTGCCTGACCGGCTGGCTCCTCCGTCGCCTGGGCCTTCCAAGGGCTTGGTGTGGACGCTGCTTCCAGGAAGCCCTCCAGAAACCCGGCAGCAGGGTGGCCGCAGCAGTCTCCAGCAGCCGTCCCTAAGGCGCTTGTGCGGGGGAACGTGCCCCCCCCCGCTGTGCCCCCTCCCCCCCCCCCCCCGCTGTGCCGTGGGGGGGCCCAGCCTGGTGTCTTGCCTGAGGCCCTGGGGCTGCCGCTCCCCGCAAGGGGAGAGCCCCGGAGGTGGGGACCGCCTCCTGATGGGGACGTACACGCAGCTCTCCACGTCGGATTCCGGGGCTCTCTGTCCTGCCCGAAGGCCCAGCTGGCCTGCGGGTCCTTAGAGTGGCAAAAACATCCGAAAACTGAGACTGAGGGTCCCGTGGGTGTCTGCACTTTTGTGCTGGGCACCCCAGGGAGGCCCGGGGGCTGGCTGGACAACGTGGTCTGCTGGGCGGGGGGTTTGGAGGAGCAACCGATGCCCTTTGCACTTTGGGTAGCAAGGGTCTGAGGTGTCTCTGAGCCCTGTGCCATGTCGGTGGAGGGGTGGGGGCGGGGGGTGGGGGGGAAGAGGAGGAGGAGGAGGTGGGAAGGGCCGGGGCCTGCAGTCCTGTTCCCGGGGTGGCACGGCAAGTGGCTTCTTCCACAGGCTGCTTGGCCTGGGCTCCCTGCACCTGGGCCTTTGGAGGACCGGCCCTGTGCTTGCCAACACTTCCTGCAGGGACCCAGAGCTGGGAGGTTGCGTCTCTCAGCCCTGGGTCGGGCAGAGCCCCAGCGGGCCATGCCCACAACCTCTCTCAGCACCGGTCCCCCAGAAGGCTCCTTTGGGACCAGGATTCTCTTGCGGTGACTCTAAGGTCTGGCCCCTGGATGGAGGGGCACCAGGAGTAGAGGAGCAGGAAGGGGAAGGGGGTGGCCATTCGAGGGGACACTTTGAGGCCAAGTCCCAGCTTCAGCCTGATCCTCCTGGGAACCCCGCTCTGAGACAAGGAGCCGGGCTTCGCATTCCCACAGCAGCCAGTCGTGGGCTGAGGACACCTGGGGCGTTGGGAACTCCCTGGCTTCTCCTTGGTTTAACATCTGGAGCTGCTTGGGAATTGTGCCGCCACACACACCCGAGTGCAGGTGTCTTCCGCACAGACTGCGGGCCTCGCTCTTCTGAATGCCGCTAGCTCGCCACCCACCCACGGGTGAACCTGGTCAGGGTGCTTTCTCTCGGGGGCAGACTCTGATCCGGGCGGGCTACCGGTGTCTCTGTTTGCTCGTTTCTTTCTTCCATTTCGGGAAAGGCTTCCTTGCTGGGTGTGGAAATCTCCTATGCCTTCCCTCGCCTATTCTGTCAGCTTTCAAATTCTCTTTCAGTTGCCACCCTCACAGATGGATTAGGAAACTCTTTCCGGTGCACTCATTAGTGAAATGACCTCAAGGAAGCTGGAATCCAATATCTAATGGCCGATTTTTGGCGAGTCCACACGCCAGGGTGGTCGGGGTCCAATGCAGCCCCGGCCAGGCCCAGGCCCCTTGGACTGGGCCACAGGAGGACACAGAGGAGGGTCCCGGCCCCCACGGTAGCGGTGCCGGCAGTTCTCCAAGGGCTTGGGCGTTTTCCAGAGGTGGGAGATGGAGGGGACTGATTTCTTCAGCGCCCCACAAACCACGCCACCCCACCCCACCCCACCCATGGGACACATCCCCAGAGAGAGATGCCCCATACACTCGCTCCCCTCCCCCTTGCGCTGTGCCCCAGTCCTGGCCCGGGGGAATAGGCGGCAGCCCACCCACAGGGCGGGGGGAGGGGGGCACAGCTGAAAGCGGTTGTGGGGGAGGGCGGCCCCTGGCTGGGGTCAGAGGGCGAGCGCCGGGCGCGTGCGCAGTCAGCGGCGGCGACGCGCTGGGGGTGGGCGGCGGGTAGGTGAAGGAGGCCAGGCGGGGAGAGGAGGGGGGCTGGAAGGTCTCCACCTTGGCGAGTCCAGCCGTGGAGGCGCATCTTGTGTGAGTGTGAGTGAGTGTGAGTGTGTGTGTGTGTAGAGAGAGACAGCCCCCCGCCCCGCCCCGCCCCGCCCCGCCCCGCCCATCACCCCGGTCCCTCGGAGCCCGCCGGACCCGGCCGCCGGCGAACTCAACAGGCCCGGCCCGGCGCGGGGCCTGGGGCGGGAGGCGGCGGCGGGGAAGCGCAGAGAGGCTCGGCTTCTCGAGCGGGGCAGGGGCGCCCTCCGCCGTCTAGGGCCACACCACCCTGAACGCCCCCCATCTCCTCTGGTCTCGGAAGCTAAGCAGGGTCGGGCCTCGTTAGTACTTGGATGGGAGACCGCCCGGGAATCACGGGTGCCCTAGGCGGCGGCTTTTTTTTTTTTTTTTGCCTCTCGTTCTGTCCCCTTTCTGGGAGCGCGGCGGCGGCCCGGGGTGGGGGTCACCCCCACCCTCAGCGCCCGCCGCTGTGCCTGGCGCCCCAGCCCGCACCGTGGGGCCTCCTCTTGTCCCAAGCCGCGACACCGCCGCCACGCGGCAGCACGCGTGGCATCTGGACTGTCAGGTCTCAGACCAAAGGTCTGCTCTGTGGGAACCGACACGCTGGAGGAAACCTTGAGAGTCTGAGAGGGGAGGGAGTTCCAGAAGAAGGCCAGGATGTCATTTTGAGGGAGTATGTGACCAGAACTCGTCCCGTTGCTTTTGGGGTTCTACGGGCTCCACGTAGGAATCTTTGGTGGTGGCACCTGATGTTGGGGGATCCGGAGTCACACCCAGACCTGCTCCACAGGCCTCCTTTTACTTTTCTCTTCGGATTCATTATTTTTAAAAAGTGTCTCTTACCTCTATTATTGCATTTTCTTTTTTTTTTTTTTCTTTTTTTTTTTTTTTTTTGAGACAGAGTCTCACTTTGTTGTCCAGGCTAGAGTGAGTGCCGTGGCGTCACCCTAGCTCACAGCAACCTCAAACTCCTGGGCTCGAGTGATCCTTCTGCCTCAGCCTCCCGAGTAGCTGGGACTACAGGCATGCGCCACTATGCCCGGCTAATTTTTTTTATATATATATATATATCAGTTGGCCAATCAATTTCTTTCTATTTATAGTAGAGACGGGGTCTCGCTCTTGCTCAGGCTGGTTTTGAACTCCTGACCTTGAGCAATCCACCCGCCTCGGCCTCCCAAGAGCTAGGATTACAGGCGTGAGCCACCGCGCCCGGCCTCTATTATTGCATTTTCTTTTCTCTCTCTTTTCAAGCAGATGATGGGAGTACAAGTATTCAGGTGACATGTGTTGCCCGTGCCCCCCTCCCCCCTGTGTTCTTATTCATTTACCTCTCATGTTGTATACCTCCAGCGTATTGTGGGGGTACCAATGTTAAGGTCGGGTACGTTGCCCTCTCCCAGCCTCCCCCCTCGGGTCATTAGCTTCAAGTGCGCCCATGCCCCAGTCGGTGCGCACCCACCCCATTCCTAATGGATGTGTATGCCCATCCCCTCCCCCCACCCGCCCGACACCCACCCGAGGAAGGGGATTCCTCTCTGTCCACTTAGGTGTCCATCCGTTCGTACCAATTTGCCGGTGAGCGCGCTCACGTGGTGCTCGTGTGTCCATTCTTGGGATACTTGGCTTACTGGAACGGGTTCCAGCTCTGGCCAGGAGAACACGAGAGGTGCCCTCTCACCGCTGCTCCTCACAGCCGAATGGCACTCCGTGGTGTCCACGCGCCACATTTTATTAATGCACTCCTGGATGGATGGGCACTCGGGTGGCTTCCACATCTTTGCGATTGTGAATTGTGCCCTAACTGTAACCCTAACCCTTACCCAGCCCGTCTCCTCTGCCCCTGCCTGACTCGCTCCTCCCCGGCCAGGCCCGTCACTGTCCTGGGCCCCCGCCTGACCGGCTCCTTCCCGCCCGGCCTGTCACCGTCCTCTGCCCCTGCCTGACATGCTCCTTCCCGCCCGGCCTCTCACCGTCCTCGGCCCCTGCCTGACCGGCTGGCTCCTCCGTCGCCTGGGCCTTCCAAGGGCTTGGTGTGGACGCTGCTTCCAGGAAGCCCTCCAGAAACCCGGCAGCAGGGTGGCCGCAGCAGTCTCCAGCAGCCGTCCCTAAGGCGCTTGTGCGGGGGAACGTGCCCCCCCCCGCTGTGCCCCCTCCCCCCCCCCCCCCGCTGTGCCGTGGGGGGGCCCAGCCTGGTGTCTTGCCTGAGGCCCTGGGGCTGCCGCTCCCCGCAAGGGGAGAGCCCCGGAGGTGGGGACCGCCTCCTGATGGGGACGTACACGCAGCTCTCCACGTCGGATTCCGGGGCTCTCTGTCCTGCCCGAAGGCCCAGCTGGCCTGCGGGTCCTTAGAGTGGCAAAAACATCCGAAAACTGAGACTGAGGGTCCCGTGGGTGTCTGCACTTTTGTGCTGGGCACCCCAGGGAGGCCCGGGGGCTGGCTGGACAACGTGGTCTGCTGGGCGGGGGGTTTGGAGGAGCAACCGATGCCCTTTGCACTTTGGGTAGCAAGGGTCTGAGGTGTCTCTGAGCCCTGTGCCATGTCGGTGGAGGGGTGGGGGCGGGGGGTGGGGGGGAAGAGGAGGAGGAGGAGGTGGGAAGGGCCGGGGCCTGCAGTCCTGTTCCCGGGGTGGCACGGCAAGTGGCTTCTTCCACAGGCTGCTTGGCCTGGGCTCCCTGCACCTGGGCCTTTGGAGGACCGGCCCTGTGCTTGCCAACACTTCCTGCAGGGACCCAGAGCTGGGAGGTTGCGTCTCTCAGCCCTGGGTCGGGCAGAGCCCCAGCGGGCCATGCCCACAACCTCTCTCAGCACCGGTCCCCCAGAAGGCTCCTTTGGGACCAGGATTCTCTTGCGGTGACTCTAAGGTCTGGCCCCTGGATGGAGGGGCACCAGGAGTAGAGGAGCAGGAAGGGGAAGGGGGTGGCCATTCGAGGGGACACTTTGAGGCCAAGTCCCAGCTTCAGCCTGATCCTCCTGGGAACCCCGCTCTGAGACAAGGAGCCGGGCTTCGCATTCCCACAGCAGCCAGTCGTGGGCTGAGGACACCTGGGGCGTTGGGAACTCCCTGGCTTCTCCTTGGTTTAACATCTGGAGCTGCTTGGGAATTGTGCCGCCACACACACCCGAGTGCAGGTGTCTTCCGCACAGACTGCGGGCCTCGCTCTTCTGAATGCCGCTAGCTCGCCACCCACCCACGGGTGAACCTGGTCAGGGTGCTTTCTCTCGGGGGCAGACTCTGATCCGGGCGGGCTACCGGTGTCTCTGTTTGCTCGTTTCTTTCTTCCATTTCGGGAAAGGCTTCCTTGCTGGGTGTGGAAATCTCCTATGCCTTCCCTCGCCTATTCTGTCAGCTTTCAAATTCTCTTTCAGTTGCCACCCTCACAGATGGATTAGGAAACTCTTTCCGGTGCACTCATTAGTGAAATGACCTCAAGGAAGCTGGAATCCAATATCTAATGGCCGATTTTTGGCGAGTCCACACGCCAGGGTGGTCGGGGTCCAATGCAGCCCCGGCCAGGCCCAGGCCCCTTGGACTGGGCCACAGGAGGACACAGAGGAGGGTCCCGGCCCCCACGGTAGCGGTGCCGGCAGTTCTCCAAGGGCTTGGGCGTTTTCCAGAGGTGGGAGATGGAGGGGACTGATTTCTTCAGCGCCCCACAAACCACGCCACCCCACCCCACCCCACCCATGGGACACATCCCCAGAGAGAGATGCCCCATACACTCGCTCCCCTCCCCCTTGCGCTGTGCCCCAGTCCTGGCCCGGGGGAATAGGCGGCAGCCCACCCACAGGGCGGGGGGAGGGGGGCACAGCTGAAAGCGGTTGTGGGGGAGGGCGGCCCCTGGCTGGGGTCAGAGGGCGAGCGCCGGGCGCGTGCGCAGTCAGCGGCGGCGACGCGCTGGGGGTGGGCGGCGGGTAGGTGAAGGAGGCCAGGCGGGGAGAGGAGGGGGGCTGGAAGGTCTCCACCTTGGCGAGTCCAGCCGTGGAGGCGCATCTTGTGTGAGTGTGAGTGAGTGTGAGTGTGTGTGTGTGTAGAGAGAGACAGCCCCCCGCCCCGCCCCGCCCCGCCCCGCCCCGCCCATCACCCCGGTCCCTCGGAGCCCGCCGGACCCGGCCGCCGGCGAACTCAACAGGCCCGGCCCGGCGCGGGGCCTGGGGCGGGAGGCGGCGGCGGGGAAGCGCAGAGAGGCTCGGCTTCTCGAGCGGGGCAGGGGCGCCCTCCGCCGTCTAGGGCCACACCACCCTGAACGCCCCCCATCTCCTCTGGTCTCGGAAGCTAAGCAGGGTCGGGCCTCGTTAGTACTTGGATGGGAGACCGCCCGGGAATCACGGGTGCCCTAGGCGGCGGCTTTTTTTTTTTTTTTTGCCTCTCGTTCTGTCCCCTTTCTGGGAGCGCGGCGGCGGCCCGGGGTGGGGGTCACCCCCACCCTCAGCGCCCGCCGCTGTGCCTGGCGCCCCAGCCCGCACCGTGGGGCCTCCTCTTGTCCCAAGCCGCGACACCGCCGCCACGCGGCAGCACGCGTGGCATCTGGACTGTCAGGTCTCAGACCAAAGGTCTGCTCTGTGGGAACCGACACGCTGGAGGAAACCTTGAGAGTCTGAGAGGGGAGGGAGTTCCAGAAGAAGGCCAGGATGTCATTTTGAGGGAGTATGTGACCAGAACTCGTCCCGTTGCTTTTGGGGTTCTACGGGCTCCACGTAGGAATCTTTGGTGGTGGCACCTGATGTTGGGGGATCCGGAGTCACACCCAGACCTGCTCCACAGGCCTCCTTTTACTTTTCTCTTCGGATTCATTATTTTTAAAAAGTGTCTCTTACCTCTATTATTGCATTTTCTTTTTTTTTTTTTTCTTTTTTTTTTTTTTTTTTGAGACAGAGTCTCACTTTGTTGTCCAGGCTAGAGTGAGTGCCGTGGCGTCACCCTAGCTCACAGCAACCTCAAACTCCTGGGCTCGAGTGATCCTTCTGCCTCAGCCTCCCGAGTAGCTGGGACTACAGGCATGCGCCACTATGCCCGGCTAATTTTTTTTATATATATATATATATCAGTTGGCCAATCAATTTCTTTCTATTTATAGTAGAGACGGGGTCTCGCTCTTGCTCAGGCTGGTTTTGAACTCCTGACCTTGAGCAATCCACCCGCCTCGGCCTCCCAAGAGCTAGGATTACAGGCGTGAGCCACCGCGCCCGGCCTCTATTATTGCATTTTCTTTTCTCTCTCTTTTCAAGCAGATGATGGGAGTACAAGTATTCAGGTGACATGTGTTGCCCGTGCCCCCCTCCCCCCTGTGTTCTTATTCATTTACCTC
Organism: Microcebus murinus; assembly: GCF_040939455.1. Taxonomy (NCBI): domain Eukaryota; kingdom Metazoa; phylum Chordata; class Mammalia; order Primates; family Cheirogaleidae; genus Microcebus; species Microcebus murinus. Next base: position 17,405 of record NW_027439036.1, on the reverse strand, counting down.
TCATGTTGTATACCTCCAGCGTATTGTGGGGGTACCAATGTTAAGGTCGGGTACGTTGCCCTCTCCCAGCCTCCCCCCTCGGGTCATTAGCTTCAAGTGCGCCCATGCCCCAGTCGGTGCGCACCCACCCCATTCCTAATGGATGTGTATGCCCATCCCCTCCCCCCACCCGCCCGACACCCACCCGAGGAAGGGGATTCCTCTCTGTCCACTTAGGTGTCCATCCGTTCGTACCAATTTGCCGGTGAGCGCGCTCACGTGGTGCTCGTGTGTCCATTCTTGGGATACTTGGCTTACTGGAACGGGTTCCAGCTCTGGCCAGGAGAACACGAGAGGTGCCCTCTCACCGCTGCTCCTCACAGCCGAATGGCACTCCGTGGTGTCCACGCGCCACATTTTATTAATGCACTCCTGGATGGATGGGCACTCGGGTGGCTTCCACATCTTTGCGATTGTGAATTGTGCCCTAACTGTAACCCTAACCCTTACCCAGCCCGTCTCCTCTGCCCCTGCCTGACTCGCTCCTCCCCGGCCAGGCCCGTCACTGTCCTGGGCCCCCGCCTGACCGGCTCCTTCCCGCCCGGCCTGTCACCGTCCTCTGCCCCTGCCTGACATGCTCCTTCCCGCCCGGCCTCTCACCGTCCTCGGCCCCTGCCTGACCGGCTGGCTCCTCCGTCGCCTGGGCCTTCCAAGGGCTTGGTGTGGACGCTGCTTCCAGGAAGCCCTCCAGAAACCCGGCAGCAGGGTGGCCGCAGCAGTCTCCAGCAGCCGTCCCTAAGGCGCTTGTGCGGGGGAACGTGCCCCCCCCCGCTGTGCCCCCTCCCCCCCCCCCCCCGCTGTGCCGTGGGGGGGCCCAGCCTGGTGTCTTGCCTGAGGCCCTGGGGCTGCCGCTCCCCGCAAGGGGAGAGCCCCGGAGGTGGGGACCGCCTCCTGATGGGGACGTACACGCAGCTCTCCACGTCGGATTCCGGGGCTCTCTGTCCTGCCCGAAGGCCCAGCTGGCCTGCGGGTCCTTAGAGTGGCAAAAACATCCGAAAACTGAGACTGAGGGTCCCGTGGGTGTCTGCACTTTTGTGCTGGGCACCCCAGGGAGGCCCGGGGGCTGGCTGGACAACGTGGTCTGCTGGGCGGGGGGTTTGGAGGAGCAACCGATGCCCTTTGCACTTTGGGTAGCAAGGGTCTGAGGTGTCTCTGAGCCCTGTGCCATGTCGGTGGAGGGGTGGGGGCGGGGGGTGGGGGGGAAGAGGAGGAGGAGGAGGTGGGAAGGGCCGGGGCCTGCAGTCCTGTTCCCGGGGTGGCACGGCAAGTGGCTTCTTCCACAGGCTGCTTGGCCTGGGCTCCCTGCACCTGGGCCTTTGGAGGACCGGCCCTGTGCTTGCCAACACTTCCTGCAGGGACCCAGAGCTGGGAGGTTGCGTCTCTCAGCCCTGGGTCGGGCAGAGCCCCAGCGGGCCATGCCCACAACCTCTCTCAGCACCGGTCCCCCAGAAGGCTCCTTTGGGACCAGGATTCTCTTGCGGTGACTCTAAGGTCTGGCCCCTGGATGGAGGGGCACCAGGAGTAGAGGAGCAGGAAGGGGAAGGGGGTGGCCATTCGAGGGGACACTTTGAGGCCAAGTCCCAGCTTCAGCCTGATCCTCCTGGGAACCCCGCTCTGAGACAAGGAGCCGGGCTTCGCATTCCCACAGCAGCCAGTCGTGGGCTGAGGACACCTGGGGCGTTGGGAACTCCCTGGCTTCTCCTTGGTTTAACATCTGGAGCTGCTTGGGAATTGTGCCGCCACACACACCCGAGTGCAGGTGTCTTCCGCACAGACTGCGGGCCTCGCTCTTCTGAATGCCGCTAGCTCGCCACCCACCCACGGGTGAACCTGGTCAGGGTGCTTTCTCTCGGGGGCAGACTCTGATCCGGGCGGGCTACCGGTGTCTCTGTTTGCTCGTTTCTTTCTTCCATTTCGGGAAAGGCTTCCTTGCTGGGTGTGGAAATCTCCTATGCCTTCCCTCGCCTATTCTGTCAGCTTTCAAATTCTCTTTCAGTTGCCACCCTCACAGATGGATTAGGAAACTCTTTCCGGTGCACTCATTAGTGAAATGACCTCAAGGAAGCTGGAATCCAATATCTAATGGCCGATTTTTGGCGAGTCCACACGCCAGGGTGGTCGGGGTCCAATGCAGCCCCGGCCAGGCCCAGGCCCCTTGGACTGGGCCACAGGAGGACACAGAGGAGGGTCCCGGCCCCCACGGTAGCGGTGCCGGCAGTTCTCCAAGGGCTTGGGCGTTTTCCAGAGGTGGGAGATGGAGGGGACTGATTTCTTCAGCGCCCCACAAACCACGCCACCCCACCCCACCCCACCCATGGGACACATCCCCAGAGAGAGATGCCCCATACACTCGCTCCCCTCCCCCTTGCGCTGTGCCCCAGTCCTGGCCCGGGGGAATAGGCGGCAGCCCACCCACAGGGCGGGGGGAGGGGGGCACAGCTGAAAGCGGTTGTGGGGGAGGGCGGCCCCTGGCTGGGGTCAGAGGGCGAGCGCCGGGCGCGTGCGCAGTCAGCGGCGGCGACGCGCTGGGGGTGGGCGGCGGGTAGGTGAAGGAGGCCAGGCGGGGAGAGGAGGGGGGCTGGAAGGTCTCCACCTTGGCGAGTCCAGCCGTGGAGGCGCATCTTGTGTGAGTGTGAGTGAGTGTGAGTGTGTGTGTGTGTAGAGAGAGACAGCCCCCCGCCCCGCCCCGCCCCGCCCCGCCCCGCCCATCACCCCGGTCCCTCGGAGCCCGCCGGACCCGGCCGCCGGCGAACTCAACAGGCCCGGCCCGGCGCGGGGCCTGGGGCGGGAGGCGGCGGCGGGGAAGCGCAGAGAGGCTCGGCTTCTCGAGCGGGGCAGGGGCGCCCTCCGCCGTCTAGGGCCACACCACCCTGAACGCCCCCCATCTCCTCTGGTCTCGGAAGCTAAGCAGGGTCGGGCCTCGTTAGTACTTGGATGGGAGACCGCCCGGGAATCACGGGTGCCCTAGGCGGCGGCTTTTTTTTTTTTTTTTGCCTCTCGTTCTGTCCCCTTTCTGGGAGCGCGGCGGCGGCCCGGGGTGGGGGTCACCCCCACCCTCAGCGCCCGCCGCTGTGCCTGGCGCCCCAGCCCGCACCGTGGGGCCTCCTCTTGTCCCAAGCCGCGACACCGCCGCCACGCGGCAGCACGCGTGGCATCTGGACTGTCAGGTCTCAGACCAAAGGTCTGCTCTGTGGGAACCGACACGCTGGAGGAAACCTTGAGAGTCTGAGAGGGGAGGGAGTTCCAGAAGAAGGCCAGGATGTCATTTTGAGGGAGTATGTGACCAGAACTCGTCCCGTTGCTTTTGGGGTTCTACGGGCTCCACGTAGGAATCTTTGGTGGTGGCACCTGATGTTGGGGGATCCGGAGTCACACCCAGACCTGCTCCACAGGCCTCCTTTTACTTTTCTCTTCGGATTCATTATTTTTAAAAAGTGTCTCTTACCTCTATTATTGCATTTTCTTTTTTTTTTTTTTCTTTTTTTTTTTTTTTTTTGAGACAGAGTCTCACTTTGTTGTCCAGGCTAGAGTGAGTGCCGTGGCGTCACCCTAGCTCACAGCAACCTCAAACTCCTGGGCTCGAGTGATCCTTCTGCCTCAGCCTCCCGAGTAGCTGGGACTACAGGCATGCGCCACTATGCCCGGCTAATTTTTTTTATATATATATATATATCAGTTGGCCAATCAATTTCTTTCTATTTATAGTAGAGACGGGGTCTCGCTCTTGCTCAGGCTGGTTTTGAACTCCTGACCTTGAGCAATCCACCCGCCTCGGCCTCCCAAGAGCTAGGATTACAGGCGTGAGCCACCGCGCCCGGCCTCTATTATTGCATTTTCTTTTCTCTCTCTTTTCAAGCAGATGATGGGAGTACAAGTATTCAGGTGACATGTGTTGCCCGTGCCCCCCTCCCCCCTGTGTTCTTATTCATTTACCTCTCATGTTGTATACCTCCAGCGTATTGTGGGGGTACCAATGTTAAGGTCGGGTACGTTGCCCTCTCCCAGCCTCCCCCCTCGGGTCATTAGCTTCAAGTGCGCCCATGCCCCAGTCGGTGCGCACCCACCCCATTCCTAATGGATGTGTATGCCCATCCCCTCCCCCCACCCGCCCGACACCCACCCGAGGAAGGGGATTCCTCTCTGTCCACTTAGGTGTCCATCCGTTCGTACCAATTTGCCGGTGAGCGCGCTCACGTGGTGCTCGTGTGTCCATTCTTGGGATACTTGGCTTACTGGAACGGGTTCCAGCTCTGGCCAGGAGAACACGAGAGGTGCCCTCTCACCGCTGCTCCTCACAGCCGAATGGCACTCCGTGGTGTCCACGCGCCACATTTTATTAATGCACTCCTGGATGGATGGGCACTCGGGTGGCTTCCACATCTTTGCGATTGTGAATTGTGCCCTAACTGTAACCCTAACCCTTACCCAGCCCGTCTCCTCTGCCCCTGCCTGACTCGCTCCTCCCCGGCCAGGCCCGTCACTGTCCTGGGCCCCCGCCTGACCGGCTCCTTCCCGCCCGGCCTGTCACCGTCCTCTGCCCCTGCCTGACATGCTCCTTCCCGCCCGGCCTCTCACCGTCCTCGGCCCCTGCCTGACCGGCTGGCTCCTCCGTCGCCTGGGCCTTCCAAGGGCTTGGTGTGGACGCTGCTTCCAGGAAGCCCTCCAGAAACCCGGCAGCAGGGTGGCCGCAGCAGTCTCCAGCAGCCGTCCCTAAGGCGCTTGTGCGGGGGAACGTGCCCCCCCCCGCTGTGCCCCCTCCCCCCCCCCCCCCGCTGTGCCGTGGGGGGGCCCAGCCTGGTGTCTTGCCTGAGGCCCTGGGGCTGCCGCTCCCCGCAAGGGGAGAGCCCCGGAGGTGGGGACCGCCTCCTGATGGGGACGTACACGCAGCTCTCCACGTCGGATTCCGGGGCTCTCTGTCCTGCCCGAAGGCCCAGCTGGCCTGCGGGTCCTTAGAGTGGCAAAAACATCCGAAAACTGAGACTGAGGGTCCCGTGGGTGTCTGCACTTTTGTGCTGGGCACCCCAGGGAGGCCCGGGGGCTGGCTGGACAACGTGGTCTGCTGGGCGGGGGGTTTGGAGGAGCAACCGATGCCCTTTGCACTTTGGGTAGCAAGGGTCTGAGGTGTCTCTGAGCCCTGTGCCATGTCGGTGGAGGGGTGGGGGCGGGGGGTGGGGGGGAAGAGGAGGAGGAGGAGGTGGGAAGGGCCGGGGCCTGCAGTCCTGTTCCCGGGGTGGCACGGCAAGTGGCTTCTTCCACAGGCTGCTTGGCCTGGGCTCCCTGCACCTGGGCCTTTGGAGGACCGGCCCTGTGCTTGCCAACACTTCCTGCAGGGACCCAGAGCTGGGAGGTTGCGTCTCTCAGCCCTGGGTCGGGCAGAGCCCCAGCGGGCCATGCCCACAACCTCTCTCAGCACCGGTCCCCCAGAAGGCTCCTTTGGGACCAGGATTCTCTTGCGGTGACTCTAAGGTCTGGCCCCTGGATGGAGGGGCACCAGGAGTAGAGGAGCAGGAAGGGGAAGGGGGTGGCCATTCGAGGGGACACTTTGAGGCCAAGTCCCAGCTTCAGCCTGATCCTCCTGGGAACCCCGCTCTGAGACAAGGAGCCGGGCTTCGCATTCCCACAGCAGCCAGTCGTGGGCTGAGGACACCTGGGGCGTTGGGAACTCCCTGGCTTCTCCTTGGTTTAACATCTGGAGCTGCTTGGGAATTGTGCCGCCACACACACCCGAGTGCAGGTGTCTTCCGCACAGACTGCGGGCCTCGCTCTTCTGAATGCCGCTAGCTCGCCACCCACCCACGGGTGAACCTGGTCAGGGTGCTTTCTCTCGGGGGCAGACTCTGATCCGGGCGGGCTACCGGTGTCTCTGTTTGCTCGTTTCTTTCTTCCATTTCGGGAAAGGCTTCCTTGCTGGGTGTGGAAATCTCCTATGCCTTCCCTCGCCTATTCTGTCAGCTTTCAAATTCTCTTTCAGTTGCCACCCTCACAGATGGATTAGGAAACTCTTTCCGGTGCACTCATTAGTGAAATGACCTCAAGGAAGCTGGAATCCAATATCTAATGGCCGATTTTTGGCGAGTCCACACGCCAGGGTGGTCGGGGTCCAATGCAGCCCCGGCCAGGCCCAGGCCCCTTGGACTGGGCCACAGGAGGACACAGAGGAGGGTCCCGGCCCCCACGGTAGCGGTGCCGGCAGTTCTCCAAGGGCTTGGGCGTTTTCCAGAGGTGGGAGATGGAGGGGACTGATTTCTTCAGCGCCCCACAAACCACGCCACCCCACCCCACCCCACCCATGGGACACATCCCCAGAGAGAGATGCCCCATACACTCGCTCCCCTCCCCCTTGCGCTGTGCCCCAGTCCTGGCCCGGGGGAATAGGCGGCAGCCCACCCACAGGGCGGGGGGAGGGGGGCACAGCTGAAAGCGGTTGTGGGGGAGGGCGGCCCCTGGCTGGGGTCAGAGGGCGAGCGCCGGGCGCGTGCGCAGTCAGCGGCGGCGACGCGCTGGGGGTGGGCGGCGGGTAGGTGAAGGAGGCCAGGCGGGGAGAGGAGGGGGGCTGGAAGGTCTCCACCTTGGCGAGTCCAGCCGTGGAGGCGCATCTTGTGTGAGTGTGAGTGAGTGTGAGTGTGTGTGTGTGTAGAGAGAGACAGCCCCCCGCCCCGCCCCGCCCCGCCCCGCCCCGCCCATCACCCCGGTCCCTCGGAGCCCGCCGGACCCGGCCGCCGGCGAACTCAACAGGCCCGGCCCGGCGCGGGGCCTGGGGCGGGAGGCGGCGGCGGGGAAGCGCAGAGAGGCTCGGCTTCTCGAGCGGGGCAGGGGCGCCCTCCGCCGTCTAGGGCCACACCACCCTGAACGCCCCCCATCTCCTCTGGTCTCGGAAGCTAAGCAGGGTCGGGCCTCGTTAGTACTTGGATGGGAGACCGCCCGGGAATCACGGGTGCCCTAGGCGGCGGCTTTTTTTTTTTTTTTTGCCTCTCGTTCTGTCCCCTTTCTGGGAGCGCGGCGGCGGCCCGGGGTGGGGGTCACCCCCACCCTCAGCGCCCGCCGCTGTGCCTGGCGCCCCAGCCCGCACCGTGGGGCCTCCTCTTGTCCCAAGCCGCGACACCGCCGCCACGCGGCAGCACGCGTGGCATCTGGACTGTCAGGTCTCAGACCAAAGGTCTGCTCTGTGGGAACCGACACGCTGGAGGAAACCTTGAGAGTCTGAGAGGGGAGGGAGTTCCAGAAGAAGGCCAGGATGTCATTTTGAGGGAGTATGTGACCAGAACTCGTCCCGTTGCTTTTGGGGTTCTACGGGCTCCACGTAGGAATCTTTGGTGGTGGCACCTGATGTTGGGGGATCCGGAGTCACACCCAGACCTGCTCCACAGGCCTCCTTTTACTTTTCTCTTCGGATTCATTATTTTTAAAAAGTGTCTCTTACCTCTATTATTGCATTTTCTTTTTTTTTTTTTTCTTTTTTTTTTTTTTTTTTGAGACAGAGTCTCACTTTGTTGTCCAGGCTAGAGTGAGTGCCGTGGCGTCACCCTAGCTCACAGCAACCTCAAACTCCTGGGCTCGAGTGATCCTTCTGCCTCAGCCTCCCGAGTAGCTGGGACTACAGGCATGCGCCACTATGCCCGGCTAATTTTTTTTATATATATATATATATCAGTTGGCCAATCAATTTCTTTCTATTTATAGTAGAGACGGGGTCTCGCTCTTGCTCAGGCTGGTTTTGAACTCCTGACCTTGAGCAATCCACCCGCCTCGGCCTCCCAAGAGCTAGGATTACAGGCGTGAGCCACCGCGCCCGGCCTCTATTATTGCATTTTCTTTTCTCTCTCTTTTCAAGCAGATGATGGGAGTACAAGTATTCAGGTGACATGTGTTGCCCGTGCCCCCCTCCCCCCTGTGTTCTTATTCATTTACCTCTCATGTTGTATACCTCCAGCGTATTGTGGGGGTACCAATGTTAAGGTCGGGTACGTTGCCCTCTCCCAGCCTCCCCCCTCGGGTCATTAGCTTCAAGTGCGCCCATGCCCCAGTCGGTGCGCACCCACCCCATTCCTAATGGATGTGTATGCCCATCCCCTCCCCCCACCCGCCCGACACCCACCCGAGGAAGGGGATTCCTCTCTGTCCACTTAGGTGTCCATCCGTTCGTACCAATTTGCCGGTGAGCGCGCTCACGTGGTGCTCGTGTGTCCATTCTTGGGATACTTGGCTTACTGGAACGGGTTCCAGCTCTGGCCAGGAGAACACGAGAGGTGCCCTCTCACCGCTGCTCCTCACAGCCGAATGGCACTCCGTGGTGTCCACGCGCCACATTTTATTAATGCACTCCTGGATGGATGGGCACTCGGGTGGCTTCCACATCTTTGCGATTGTGAATTGTGCCCTAACTGTAACCCTAACCCTTACCCAGCCCGTCTCCTCTGCCCCTGCCTGACTCGCTCCTCCCCGGCCAGGCCCGTCACTGTCCTGGGCCCCCGCCTGACCGGCTCCTTCCCGCCCGGCCTGTCACCGTCCTCTGCCCCTGCCTGACATGCTCCTTCCCGCCCGGCCTCTCACCGTCCTCGGCCCCTGCCTGACCGGCTGGCTCCTCCGTCGCCTGGGCCTTCCAAGGGCTTGGTGTGGACGCTGCTTCCAGGAAGCCCTCCAGAAACCCGGCAGCAGGGTGGCCGCAGCAGTCTCCAGCAGCCGTCCCTAAGGCGCTTGTGCGGGGGAACGTGCCCCCCCCCGCTGTGCCCCCTCCCCCCCCCCCCCCGCTGTGCCGTGGGGGGGCCCAGCCTGGTGTCTTGCCTGAGGCCCTGGGGCTGCCGCTCCCCGCAAGGGGAGAGCCCCGGAGGTGGGGACCGCCTCCTGATGGGGACGTACACGCAGCTCTCCACGTCGGATTCCGGGGCTCTCTGTCCTGCCCGAAGGCCCAGCTGGCCTGCGGGTCCTTAGAGTGGCAAAAACATCCGAAAACTGAGACTGAGGGTCCCGTGGGTGTCTGCACTTTTGTGCTGGGCACCCCAGGGAGGCCCGGGGGCTGGCTGGACAACGTGGTCTGCTGGGCGGGGGGTTTGGAGGAGCAACCGATGCCCTTTGCACTTTGGGTAGCAAGGGTCTGAGGTGTCTCTGAGCCCTGTGCCATGTCGGTGGAGGGGTGGGGGCGGGGGGTGGGGGGGAAGAGGAGGAGGAGGAGGTGGGAAGGGCCGGGGCCTGCAGTCCTGTTCCCGGGGTGGCACGGCAAGTGGCTTCTTCCACAGGCTGCTTGGCCTGGGCTCCCTGCACCTGGGCCTTTGGAGGACCGGCCCTGTGCTTGCCAACACTTCCTGCAGGGACCCAGAGCTGGGAGGTTGCGTCTCTCAGCCCTGGGTCGGGCAGAGCCCCAGCGGGCCATGCCCACAACCTCTCTCAGCACCGGTCCCCCAGAAGGCTCCTTTGGGACCAGGATTCTCTTGCGGTGACTCTAAGGTCTGGCCCCTGGATGGAGGGGCACCAGGAGTAGAGGAGCAGGAAGGGGAAGGGGGTGGCCATTCGAGGGGACACTTTGAGGCCAAGTCCCAGCTTCAGCCTGATCCTCCTGGGAACCCCGCTCTGAGACAAGGAGCCGGGCTTCGCATTCCCACAGCAGCCAGTCGTGGGCTGAGGACACCTGGGGCGTTGGGAACTCCCTGGCTTCTCCTTGGTTTAACATCTGGAGCTGCTTGGGAATTGTGCCGCCACACACACCCGAGTGCAGGTGTCTTCCGCACAGACTGCGGGCCTCGCTCTTCTGAATGCCGCTAGCTCGCCACCCACCCACGGGTGAACCTGGTCAGGGTGCTTTCTCTCGGGGGCAGACTCTGATCCGGGCGGGCTACCGGTGTCTCTGTTTGCTCGTTTCTTTCTTCCATTTCGGGAAAGGCTTCCTTGCTGGGTGTGGAAATCTCCTATGCCTTCCCTCGCCTATTCTGTCAGCTTTCAAATTCTCTTTCAGTTGCCACCCTCACAGATGGATTAGGAAACTCTTTCCGGTGCACTCATTAGTGAAATGACCTCAAGGAAGCTGGAATCCAATATCTAATGGCCGATTTTTGGCGAGTCCACACGCCAGGGTGGTCGGGGTCCAATGCAGCCCCGGCCAGGCCCAGGCCCCTTGGACTGGGCCACAGGAGGACACAGAGGAGGGTCCCGGCCCCCACGGTAGCGGTGCCGGCAGTTCTCCAAGGGCTTGGGCGTTTTCCAGAGGTGGGAGATGGAGGGGACTGATTTCTTCAGCGCCCCACAAACCACGCCACCCCACCCCACCCCACCCATGGGACACATCCCCAGAGAGAGATGCCCCATACACTCGCTCCCCTCCCCCTTGCGCTGTGCCCCAGTCCTGGCCCGGGGGAATAGGCGGCAGCCCACCCACAGGGCGGGGGGAGGGGGGCACAGCTGAAAGCGGTTGTGGGGGAGGGCGGCCCCTGGCTGGGGTCAGAGGGCGAGCGCCGGGCGCGTGCGCAGTCAGCGGCGGCGACGCGCTGGGGGTGGGCGGCGGGTAGGTGAAGGAGGCCAGGCGGGGAGAGGAGGGGGGCTGGAAGGTCTCCACCTTGGCGAGTCCAGCCGTGGAGGCGCATCTTGTGTGAGTGTGAGTGAGTGTGAGTGTGTGTGTGTGTAGAGAGAGACAGCCCCCCGCCCCGCCCCGCCCCGCCCCGCCCCGCCCATCACCCCGGTCCCTCGGAGCCCGCCGGACCCGGCCGCCGGCGAACTCAACAGGCCCGGCCCGGCGCGGGGCCTGGGGCGGGAGGCGGCGGCGGGGAAGCGCAGAGAGGCTCGGCTTCTCGAGCGGGGCAGGGGCGCCCTCCGCCGTCTAGGGCCACACCACCCTGAACGCCCCCCATCTCCTCTGGTCTCGGAAGCTAAGCAGGGTCGGGCCTCGTTAGTACTTGGATGGGAGACCGCCCGGGAATCACGGGTGCCCTAGGCGGCGGCTTTTTTTTTTTTTTTTGCCTCTCGTTCTGTCCCCTTTCTGGGAGCGCGGCGGCGGCCCGGGGTGGGGGTCACCCCCACCCTCAGCGCCCGCCGCTGTGCCTGGCGCCCCAGCCCGCACCGTGGGGCCTCCTCTTGTCCCAAGCCGCGACACCGCCGCCACGCGGCAGCACGCGTGGCATCTGGACTGTCAGGTCTCAGACCAAAGGTCTGCTCTGTGGGAACCGACACGCTGGAGGAAACCTTGAGAGTCTGAGAGGGGAGGGAGTTCCAGAAGAAGGCCAGGATGTCATTTTGAGGGAGTATGTGACCAGAACTCGTCCCGTTGCTTTTGGGGTTCTACGGGCTCCACGTAGGAATCTTTGGTGGTGGCACCTGATGTTGGGGGATCCGGAGTCACACCCAGACCTGCTCCACAGGCCTCCTTTTACTTTTCTCTTCGGATTCATTATTTTTAAAAAGTGTCTCTTACCTCTATTATTGCATTTTCTTTTTTTTTTTTTTCTTTTTTTTTTTTTTTTTTGAGACAGAGTCTCACTTTGTTGTCCAGGCTAGAGTGAGTGCCGTGGCGTCACCCTAGCTCACAGCAACCTCAAACTCCTGGGCTCGAGTGATCCTTCTGCCTCAGCCTCCCGAGTAGCTGGGACTACAGGCATGCGCCACTATGCCCGGCTAATTTTTTTTATATATATATATATATCAGTTGGCCAATCAATTTCTTTCTATTTATAGTAGAGACGGGGTCTCGCTCTTGCTCAGGCTGGTTTTGAACTCCTGACCTTGAGCAATCCACCCGCCTCGGCCTCCCAAGAGCTAGGATTACAGGCGTGAGCCACCGCGCCCGGCCTCTATTATTGCATTTTCTTTTCTCTCTCTTTTCAAGCAGATGATGGGAGTACAAGTATTCAGGTGACATGTGTTGCCCGTGCCCCCCTCCCCCCTGTGTTCTTATTCATTTACCTCTCATGTTGTATACCTCCAGCGTATTGTGGGGGTACCAATGTTAAGGTCGGGTACGTTGCCCTCTCCCAGCCTCCCCCCTCGGGTCATTAGCTTCAAGTGCGCCCATGCCCCAGTCGGTGCGCACCCACCCCATTCCTAATGGATGTGTATGCCCATCCCCTCCCCCCACCCGCCCGACACCCACCCGAGGAAGGGGATTCCTCTCTGTCCACTTAGGTGTCCATCCGTTCGTACCAATTTGCCGGTGAGCGCGCTCACGTGGTGCTCGTGTGTCCATTCTTGGGATACTTGGCTTACTGGAACGGGTTCCAGCTCTGGCCAGGAGAACACGAGAGGTGCCCTCTCACCGCTGCTCCTCACAGCCGAATGGCACTCCGTGGTGTCCACGCGCCACATTTTATTAATGCACTCCTGGATGGATGGGCACTCGGGTGGCTTCCACATCTTTGCGATTGTGAATTGTGCCCTAACTGTAACCCTAACCCTTACCCAGCCCGTCTCCTCTGCCCCTGCCTGACTCGCTCCTCCCCGGCCAGGCCCGTCACTGTCCTGGGCCCCCGCCTGACCGGCTCCTTCCCGCCCGGCCTGTCACCGTCCTCTGCCCCTGCCTGACATGCTCCTTCCCGCCCGGCCTCTCACCGTCCTCGGCCCCTGCCTGACCGGCTGGCTCCTCCGTCGCCTGGGCCTTCCAAGGGCTTGGTGTGGACGCTGCTTCCAGGAAGCCCTCCAGAAACCCGGCAGCAGGGTGGCCGCAGCAGTCTCCAGCAGCCGTCCCTAAGGCGCTTGTGCGGGGGAACGTGCCCCCCCCCGCTGTGCCCCCTCCCCCCCCCCCCCGCTGTGCCGTGGGGGGGCCCAGCCTGGTGTCTTGCCTGAGGCCCTGGGGCTGCCGCTCCCCGCAAGGGGAGAGCCCCGGAGGTGGGGACCGCCTCCTGATGGGGACGTACACGCAGCTCTCCACGTCGGATTCCGGGGCTCTCTGTCCTGCCCGAAGGCCCAGCTGGCCTGCGGGTCCTTAGAGTGGCAAAAACATCCGAAAACTGAGACTGAGGGTCCCGTGGGTGTCTGCACTTTTGTGCTGGGCACCCCAGGGAGGCCCGGGGGCTGGCTGGACAACGTGGTCTGCTGGGCGGGGGGTTTGGAGGAGCAACCGATGCCCTTTGCACTTTGGGTAGCAAGGGTCTGAGGTGTCTCTGAGCCCTGTGCCATGTCGGTGGAGGGGTGGGGGCGGGGGGTGGGGGGGAAGAGGAGGAGGAGGAGGTGGGAAGGGCCGGGGCCTGCAGTCCTGTTCCCGGGGTGGCACGGCAAGTGGCTTCTTCCACAGGCTGCTTGGCCTGGGCTCCCTGCACCTGGGCCTTTGGAGGACCGGCCCTGTGCTTGCCAACACTTCCTGCAGGGACCCAGAGCTGGGAGGTTGCGTCTCTCAGCCCTGGGTCGGGCAGAGCCCCAGCGGGCCATGCCCACAACCTCTCTCAGCACCGGTCCCCCAGAAGGCTCCTTTGGGACCAGGATTCTCTTGCGGTGACTCTAAGGTCTGGCCCCTGGATGGAGGGGCACCAGGAGTAGAGGAGCAGGAAGGGGAAGGGGGTGGCCATTCGAGGGGACACTTTGAGGCCAAGTCCCAGCTTCAGCCTGATCCTCCTGGGAACCCCGCTCTGAGACAAGGAGCCGGGCTTCGCATTCCCACAGCAGCCAGTCGTGGGCTGAGGACACCTGGGGCGTTGGGAACTCCCTGGCTTCTCCTTGGTTTAACATCTGGAGCTGCTTGGGAATTGTGCCGCCACACACACCCGAGTGCAGGTGTCTTCCGCACAGACTGCGGGCCTCGCTCTTCTGAATGCCGCTAGCTCGCCACCCACCCACGGGTGAACCTGGTCAGGGTGCTTTCTCTCGGGGGCAGACTCTGATCCGGGCGGGCTACCGGTGTCTCTGTTTGCTCGTTTCTTTCTTCCATTTCGGGAAAGGCTTCCTTGCTGGGTGTGGAAATCTCCTATGCCTTCCCTCGCCTATTCTGTCAGCTTTCAAATTCTCTTTCAGTTGCCACCCTCACAGATGGATTAGGAAACTCTTTCCGGTGCACTCATTAGTGAAATGACCTCAAGGAAGCTGGAATCCAATATCTAATGGCCGATTTTTGGCGAGTCCACACGCCAGGGTGGTCGGGGTCCAATGCAGCCCCGGCCAGGCCCAGGCCCCTTGGACTGGGCCACAGGAGGACACAGAGGAGGGTCCCGGCCCCCACGGTAGCGGTGCCGGCAGTTCTCCAAGGGCTTGGGCGTTTTCCAGAGGTGGGAGATGGAGGGGACTGATTTCTTCAGCGCCCCACAAACCACGCCACCCCACCCCACCCCACCCATGGGACACATCCCCAGAGAGAGATGCCCCATACACTCGCTCCCCTCCCCCTTGCGCTGTGCCCCAGTCCTGGCCCGGGGGAATAGGCGGCAGCCCACCCACAGGGCGGGGGGAGGGGGGCACAGCTGAAAGCGGTTGTGGGGGAGGGCGGCCCCTGGCTGGGGTCAGAGGGCGAGCGCCGGGCGCGTGCGCAGTCAGCGGCGGCGACGCGCTGGGGGTGGGCGGCGGGTAGGTGAAGGAGGCCAGGCGGGGAGAGGAGGGGGGCTGGAAGGTCTCCACCTTGGCGAGTCCAGCCGTGGAGGCGCATCTTGTGTGAGTGTGAGTGAGTGTGAGTGTGTGTGTGTGTAGAGAGAGACAGCCCCCCGCCCCGCCCCGCCCCGCCCCGCCCCGCCCATCACCCCGGTCCCTCGGAGCCCGCCGGACCCGGCCGCCGGCGAACTCAACAGGCCCGGCCCGGCGCGGGGCCTGGGGCGGGAGGCGGCGGCGGGGAAGCGCAGAGAGGCTCGGCTTCTCGAGCGGGGCAGGGGCGCCCTCCGCCGTCTAGGGCCACACCACCCTGAACGCCCCCCATCTCCTCTGGTCTCGGAAGCTAAGCAGGGTCGGGCCTCGTTAGTACTTGGATGGGAGACCGCCCGGGAATCACGGGTGCCCTAGGCGGCGGCTTTTTTTTTTTTTTTTGCCTCTCGTTCTGTCCCCTTTCTGGGAGCGCGGCGGCGGCCCGGGGTGGGGGTCACCCCCACCCTCAGCGCCCGCCGCTGTGCCTGGCGCCCCAGCCCGCACCGTGGGGCCTCCTCTTGTCCCAAGCCGCGACACCGCCGCCACGCGGCAGCACGCGTGGCATCTGGACTGTCAGGTCTCAGACCAAAGGTCTGCTCTGTGGGAACCGACACGCTGGAGGAAACCTTGAGAGTCTGAGAGGGGAGGGAGTTCCAGAAGAAGGCCAGGATGTCATTTTGAGGGAGTATGTGACCAGAACTCGTCCCGTTGCTTTTGGGGTTCTACGGGCTCCACGTAGGAATCTTTGGTGGTGGCACCTGATGTTGGGGGATCCGGAGTCACACCCAGACCTGCTCCACAGGCCTCCTTTTACTTTTCTCTTCGGATTCATTATTTTTAAAAAGTGTCTCTTACCTCTATTATTGCATTTTCTTTTTTTTTTTTTTCTTTTTTTTTTTTTTTTTTGAGACAGAGTCTCACTTTGTTGTCCAGGCTAGAGTGAGTGCCGTGGCGTCACCCTAGCTCACAGCAACCTCAAACTCCTGGGCTCGAGTGATCCTTCTGCCTCAGCCTCCCGAGTAGCTGGGACTACAGGCATGCGCCACTATGCCCGGCTAATTTTTTTTATATATATATATATATCAGTTGGCCAATCAATTTCTTTCTATTTATAGTAGAGACGGGGTCTCGCTCTTGCTCAGGCTGGTTTTGAACTCCTGACCTTGAGCAATCCACCCGCCTCGGCCTCCCAAGAGCTAGGATTACAGGCGTGAGCCACCGCGCCCGGCCTCTATTATTGCATTTTCTTTTCTCTCTCTTTTCAAGCAGATGATGGGAGTACAAGTATTCAGGTGACATGTGTTGCCCGTGCCCCCCTCCCCCCTGTGTTCTTATTCATTTACCTCTCATGTTGTATACCTCCAGCGTATTGTGGGGGTACCAATGTTAAGGTCGGGTACGTTGCCCTCTCCCAGCCTCCCCCCTCGGGTCATTAGCTTCAAGTGCGCCCATGCCCCAGTCGGTGCGCACCCACCCCATTCCTAATGGATGTGTATGCCCATCCCCTCCCCCCACCCGCCCGACACCCACCCGAGGAAGGGGATTCCTCTCTGTCCACTTAGGTGTCCATCCGTTCGTACCAATTTGCCGGTGAGCGCGCTCACGTGGTGCTCGTGTGTCCATTCTTGGGATACTTGGCTTACTGGAACGGGTTCCAGCTCTGGCCAGGAGAACACGAGAGGTGCCCTCTCACCGCTGCTCCTCACAGCCGAATGGCACTCCGTGGTGTCCACGCGCCACATTTTATTAATGCACTCCTGGATGGATGGGCACTCGGGTGGCTTCCACATCTTTGCGATTGTGAATTGTGCCCTAACTGTAACCCTAACCCTTACCCAGCCCGTCTCCTCTGCCCCTGCCTGACTCGCTCCTCCCCGGCCAGGCCCGTCACTGTCCTGGGCCCCCGCCTGACCGGCTCCTTCCCGCCCGGCCTGTCACCGTCCTCTGCCCCTGCCTGACATGCTCCTTCCCGCCCGGCCTCTCACCGTCCTCGGCCCCTGCCTGACCGGCTGGCTCCTCCGTCGCCTGGGCCTTCCAAGGGCTTGGTGTGGACGCTGCTTCCAGGAAGCCCTCCAGAAACCCGGCAGCAGGGTGGCCGCAGCAGTCTCCAGCAGCCGTCCCTAAGGCGCTTGTGCGGGGGAACGTGCCCCCCCCCGCTGTGCCCCCTCCCCCCCCCCCCCGCTGTGCCGTGGGGGGGCCCAGCCTGGTGTCTTGCCTGAGGCCCTGGGGCTGCCGCTCCCCGCAAGGGGAGAGCCCCGGAGGTGGGGACCGCCTCCTGATGGGGACGTACACGCAGCTCTCCACGTCGGATTCCGGGGCTCTCTGTCCTGCCCGAAGGCCCAGCTGGCCTGCGGGTCCTTAGAGTGGCAAAAACATCCGAAAACTGAGACTGAGGGTCCCGTGGGTGTCTGCACTTTTGTGCTGGGCACCCCAGGGAGGCCCGGGGGCTGGCTGGACAACGTGGTCTGCTGGGCGGGGGGTTTGGAGGAGCAACCGATGCCCTTTGCACTTTGGGTAGCAAGGGTCTGAGGTGTCTCTGAGCCCTGTGCCATGTCGGTGGAGGGGTGGGGGCGGGGGGTGGGGGGGAAGAGGAGGAGGAGGAGGTGGGAAGGGCCGGGGCCTGCAGTCCTGTTCCCGGGGTGGCACGGCAAGTGGCTTCTTCCACAGGCTGCTTGGCCTGGGCTCCCTGCACCTGGGCCTTTGGAGGACCGGCCCTGTGCTTGCCAACACTTCCTGCAGGGACCCAGAGCTGGGAGGTTGCGTCTCTCAGCCCTGGGTCGGGCAGAGCCCCAGCGGGCCATGCCCACAACCTCTCTCAGCACCGGTCCCCCAGAAGGCTCCTTTGGGACCAG
>NW_027439035.1:0-29270 GCF_040939455.1 Microcebus murinus | reverse complement strand
AGGAAGGGCGCTTGGGCTGCCCCAGATGCTCGGGGGCATCGCCCGGGGGCATCGCCTGGGGGCCCTGCGGGCAGAGAGGAGGGGCCACCGCCCAGCGTGCTGTCCCCCCCACCCCGTTATTGAGGGTCCTGTCCTCAGGCAGAGGGGACAGCAGGGCCGGCAGGCTCCCGACTAAGACAGGATCCTGGCGGCACCGTGTTCCCCTCTGACCCCAGAGGCCCCACGCGCCGTGTGGACGGCGCCCGTGCCGGGCTGGCCGCAGTCACCTCGCAGGCCCAGGCGCGTCTGCCCCTGCGGCGGGCCCTGGGCTGGGCCAGTGGCTCCGGCTCCTCCTCCAGCAGCCGCAGCGTGCGCAGCAGCTCGTCCAGCGGCGCCCTGCGCCCGGGCCTGCCGGGGGCCGCCGCCTCCAGGTCCTCCCTGGCCGCATCCTGGGAGCGAGTGTCCTACATCAGGGGCGCAGGGAGAGAGGCTGGCAGGGCTGCTGGTGGCGGAGGGCCCTGCAGGGGCTGACCCGGGCGCCCTCCCCGGAGCCACCGAGGGCTCGCCCCAAGTGCCCCTCTGGGAAGCCAGGCAGGCAGAGCCGCCCAGCACCGCGGGGGCCTGCTGTCGCCCGGCCCTCCTCTGTGGACGAGGACACGGCCCCACGGCCGGCATCTGCGAGAACCCAACGGGGTTCCAGAGCGTATCCGGACACCCTGTCCAGCAGGGGCCCCTCACAGGCCACCACCTTGCGCCAGGGCAACGCGACACCTCCTGAGCAGCCTTTCGGGGGGCAAAAGTGACCCCCATGGCTGGGGAGGGGACAGGAAAAGGCAGGCTCAGGCCACCCTGGCACAGACATGCCCCTCGAAGCTGCGATGCGGGGGTGTGCCCAGACCTGCAGCCCGTCCTCCAGAGACTTCGGGGGCGCTTGGGGGCGATCGGAGGTGGGCGAGTGGGGCTCCTCGGGGCCCGAGGTTTGGACGCCAGGACCTGCAGGCGGAGCACAGGGCGTCCCCCAGGCAGTGAACCTGGAGGTGCCCTTGGGAAGGAAGAAGCCCACAAGGACCTCCCGGAGCAGAGGAGGTCTGAGGAGCCCCGGCCTCCCGGGGTGTGAGGCTGAAGGGGTGGGTGCAGCCCAGACCTCTGGGTCTTCCGCCCTGAAGGGTGTCCTGGACCCCGGACTGTTGGCTTGCCAAGGTCTCAGTGCCCTCATTAAGTAACTGGGCAGGAGCAGAGGCAGCCGAGGCCCCCAACTCCCCAGGAGAAGCCACCAAGCCCAGCAGCAGCCAAGGCAATGTCCACAGAGAGGGGACCTCCTTCCTGGATGCGGCTCATCCCATGGTGGGGGGGGACCCTTGGGGGAGGGGTGTGCATGGGGTGGGGCCGGGCAGGCCGGGCCCCCGGGGAGGGCAGACGAGAGCCACACTCACCAGCGAGAGCCACACTCACCAGCGTTGTTGGCCTTGGGGGCCGGGCAGTGGGATCGGCCTGGCGTTGGGGGCGGGGCCTCAACAGGCCGCAGCGTCCCCGCCGCAAGGGTCTCCCTGGGCAGCCCCAGCTCAGCTGACTTCTGCGCCCGTTTCTGCTGCAGCTCCTGCCGTGGGAGCACCTCTGAGCAGCGTCCCTGGGGGAGGACGGCGCCCTCCTCCTCCCCCAGCCAAGCTGCCCTGACGCTCAATGTCCAGGGGCCTGGGTGGCCCCGGGCGGCAGAGCCACGCCCGGCGTTGGGCTCAGGCCCACAGTGCTGCTGTGGTCCCCGCGCAGGTCCCCTGGGTACCTGGATGGCGGCTCGCCTGGCCTGGCGAGCCTTTTCCTCTCGGGCCTTCCTCCTCGCCGCCTCCTTCTGCAGGTGCAGGTCCAGGAAGGTCCCCTCACCCTGCCGCTGCTGCTGCTCCTGCCAGGGAAGCCAGAGCCACGGCGGGCTATAAATCCGGAAGACGGAGTCCCTCAGCCCAGACTGGAGCTTTCCACACCACGCACACCATGCCCAGAACCCACGGAGTCCACAGGGCAGGTGGGGGAGGCGGGACCCCACCGGAGCTCCGCAGAGGACGAGCCCCCCCCCTCCCCCCGCAGGCACCAGGAACCTGCTCGGAGGGCAGCCCTCAGCCCTTCAGCTGGATGCACCTGGCAGGTGTTTCCTGACACCTGGACCCTAGTAAAAGTCACAATGAGGACCGCCCTGTCCATCGAGGGGACCTAGGGTCAGACAGGACGCCGGTCCCTCGTGGGGTATGTGCCTATGGGGCGATTCCGCTTGTCCCAGAGACTCTGCCTGCACAAGGTTCGGAGCCCTGGCATCTGGGGCCAGAGCCTCGGGGGGAGCCTGGTGCGGCTCAGGCACCCGCACTGACCTCTCGCTTGGACCCGAGCAGCTGCTCCAGCCTGGCCGCTCCCGCTCGGCGCCGCTGTGCCTGGCGGCGGTACCAGCGCTGGATGGTGACAGCGGCCTGGTTCACCTGGCGGATGAACCTGCCCGGAGAGCAGGGCTCAGGGCCAGGGCCTGGCCCCCCGCACACCCCACACCCGCAGACCCAGGGCCTGGACACACGGAGCCACTTCCATGTGGCCGTGACGGCACCAGCCATCAAACCCCAAACCCTCCCTCCTGGGGAGCTGCCCAGAGGAAGAACCGTCTGTCCACGCAGACTTGTGGCGAAATTGCCCGAAAGCGGGGACAACGCAGATGCCCTTTAACTGGCCGCAAGGGAGGCTGCGGAACGTCCCACGAGCAAAAGCAACTCGCCAGCGACTCATGCCACAGCCTGCGGCGCCCCGTGGAGGGGTCTGAGAAAAGGCAGAGCTGTGGGAGCAGGCTGGGGGTGCCGCATAGGGGTGCTCAAAGGAGCTCAAGGGAGTCTTGGTACTGGAATGTTCTGTCCACTGCATCTGTATATACGTTTGTCAAAACTCACCAAACTGTATACTTAAGATGGGTGCCTTTTATTACATATAAATTATACTCAATAAAGCTGATTAAACAAACAAACCTTAACCTTGGCCCAGGGGACCCCATGCAATTCACTAGGCAAAGGACCTAACGGAGCCCAGGACGTGAGCAGCCGCCTGCCTCGAGGGCCACCCGTTTCCCGAGGGCCCCGTTTCCCGAGGGCCTGCTCCTGCAGCGGCCTGCGCGGGGCTGCCCCTCCTGGTCTCCCGCCCGGGCCCCGTCCAGAGCCAGGCCCGCAGCCCCGCCCACCGCGCACCCCACGCCAGGCCCACGGAGGCGCCCAGGACTTTCCCAACCAGGAAATGCTGTCCCCTGGCTGGGGGTCCCGCCCACGAAGGGGCCGGCCGGAGGTGGTTTTGGTTTTTTTCAGTTTTATACCTTCTCTCCCCTCCATGTTTTTTTTAATAAACACTTTTCCTGAGGTTTCATTTAAGTACTATAAAATCCACCCAGTTTTTAGTGCACAAGGCAATGATTTTTAGCAAATCTAGAGTTGTGCAGCCAGGGGCACAGTCCAATTCTAGAACGTTCCATCACCCACAAATGAGCCCTCTCTTGCTGTCCCCTGGCCCCACATCAGCCCTGGGCAACCTGCGCTCCACCTGTGTCCCTGTGCACTTGCCTGCTCTTGGCGTCTCACATAAATGGAGCCCCACAGCAAGGTTGGTCTGTTTCTCCTCCACATTTTAAAACAAGTATCAAGAGGAAACCTCTATCGCTGGAGTCGCAGCCCCAGGCCCTACCGCCCTTCCCGCCCCGAGCCCCGTACTCAGGCCCTTCAAGCCCAGACTGGCCCTGCCCAGGGCTGTCACCTCTCGGCCTCCTCCTCGGTCACCTCCCTCCGCCTGAGCAGGCCTGCGGCGTCCCCGGCGTTGCTCCGGGCCTCGAGGTTGGTGCTGGGGACGTTCTTCTGTAGCTTCGCGAGGCTGCTGCCCTCCTTGCCCTCCCGGGTGGCTGCCTTGACGATGTTGCTGACGGGAAAGAAAAGCCACCGCCTAGGGCGCCCCGTCCAGAGCCACCCGGACTCGGAGTCAAGGAGCTGCCGGCAGCCGAGGGGCACTGGCAGGTGGCACTTGCAGGTGCTGGGGACACCGGCACCCCGAGAAGACCCCACCTGCTGGCAGCCGAGGCCAATGGGCTCTTTGGGTTTAAAAAAGCTCTCATTAAAATTGTACTTAAAAAAATTTCTCAAAAGTCACAGGAGTCTCCAGTTTGACCCTGCCAGTGACTCAAGAAACCCCGAGGGCCATCCTGCCCCTGAGCAGGGCCACGCCGCGCAGTGGGGGCTCCTCTGCTCAGTTCAGCCAACCCTGCCCAGACGCCTTCCTGCTCTGGACGCAGCCGGCGGGCTCCTCGGTGTGACCCACCCTGGGTGTGAGCCCCGGGCTCGCCTGCTGGTTTCCCCGCAGCCAGGAAGCTCCCGGCCCGCACAGCGCAGAGAACGGGCACTGAGGCCCGCAGGCCTGCCGCACCGTCCATCCTGGTGGTTTTATGTCACTGGCCGCGTGCCCTGCCCTGCCCTGCCAGACCCCGTCCCGGCCCTGACCGGCCTTACTTGAGGGAGGGCGCTGCCTGGTTGGAGCTCTTCACGGGGGGCCCCTTCTCCGCGGGGCTGTGGCGGTTGTGTACCATGGTGGTGACGCAGTTGCCCACGGCGCCCTTGTTGCTCCTGCCGGAGAGACAGGAGGGTCGGGCCTGGGGAGGCGGACGCCCGAGTCGTGCTCACGGCACACGCTGGGCGTGCACGGGGCCCCGTGCTTGCTATGTGCTCAGAGGGCCTGATCCGAGGGTCCCCGAGGGCCCCGCTACGGCCAGTGCCCTGGCGGTGGAGCTGTTCTCAGCACTGGGGAAGCTCGATCCGGGGGCTCCCGTGGAGCAGGGGCCAGAACCCCAGGCACGGACACTGGACGTGCCCATGACGGGAGAAGCGGCTCGGACCATGGTCACCTTCCAGAGCAGACGCCTGTCCTCACCGGCCCCAGCCAGGCTCCACCCCGCCCTCCGTGCACAGAGAGGCTGCGCGTGGCCAGCAGGGCCTGCACACACCCAGGACACCAACCTCCCCTGCTCTGCGCGAAGCAGTCGAAAGTTGAACCCGGATGGAACCCCAAGGCAAGGAGCGGGGGATTCCTCTCCGGAGAAACTCAGCAGCCGCAGAGAAAGGTCCCTAGCCCTGACAGGTGGGACTGCAACGCAACAGCCTGGGCCCTGCCCAGTCAGCCCGAAGTGGACCCACCAGGCAACCTCAGGCCTCCCTTTTAACCGGCATTAGCAGACCCTGGAGGAAAGGCCGGTGAGGGGAAGGCCAGAGCCCACACAGACCGCGCGTGGCACGAATCTCTCGCCACGGCCAACTCGGAGCTGCTCGGGAGCGAGCAGCAGGAGCACACGTTTGGAAACGTGTTCCGGAAAACACTAGCAGAAACTGCCTGCAGAGGCTGCCCAGGGACGCAGCAGTCCGGCAGGGAGGGGCGGGGCCTCGCCAGTTTCCATTTAGCTCGCGGTGCCGTCTGACGCCTTACTGCGTGCATGTATCCCCTCGAGGGATACTAAAATTAAAGTTTGACTTAAATTCTCACGTTGACAGCGAGAATTCTTCCTGTGCCAACCCTGGCGAGTGTCGTGCAGCATCTCCCCCGAAACCGCTCCTCTGATGACAGCGCTAGATGCTGCGGGCCCCGGCCCCCTCCCGCCGGCTGCTCCACGGAGGCCACGCCCGAGGACGCGCCGTCCTTGACAGCTCAGAGTGGCTGTCTTGCGCCACTTCTCCAGGGCCCCGCAGACCACTGCCCCACCGACAGAGGCCCCTCCCCGGACCCTGCCTTCCTGACATCACTCCCAACAGGCTTCGGCCTGCAAGTCCTCGCTGAGCACGGCTCCAGCAAGTGGCCTGAGCAGCCCTGATGCAGACTGGCCCTCGGCAGGTGGCAGGTGGGTTCAGGGCCTGTGGTAACACACTTCCCACCTCCAGAGACACGCGGTGCCCCAAAACTCAAGAACCCGCGTGAGCCTTCAAGAGTCACCTAGGGGCCGGGCGAGGTGGCTCACGCCTGTAATCCTAGCACTCTGGGGGGCCGAGGCGGGACGATCGCTCAAGGTCAGGAGTTCGAAACCAGCCTGAGCAAGAGCGAAACCCCATCTCTGCTAAAAACAAATAGAAATAAATTAATTGGCCAACTAAAAATATACAGAAAAAATTAGCCAGGCATGGTGGCGCATGCCTGTAGTCCCAGCTACTCAGGAGGCTGAGGCAAGAGGATTGCTGAGCCCAGGAGTTTGAGGTTGCTGTGAGCTAGGCTGACGCCACGGCACTCACTCTAGCCCAGGCAACAGACTCTGTCTCCAAAAAAAAAGAGTCACCTGGGGCCCCAATGAGCCCCCCACCAGGCTGAAATTCCAAGAGCAACTCCCGTCCTTCCTTAGTCGTCTCCGAGGGTCCCTCCCTCACATGTGCAACAAACCTTGGGCCTCCCCGCTCTGCCTTGGGGAGAGAAAGCCGTGAGTTTGCTCTTTCAGTCGTTCCACAGCACCGTGGCCCGGCCAGGAGCCCACAGACAGGCACAGTCCCCACCCCAGGAGCTCCCAGCCTGTGGCCATCCGGGTACCTGCTGCGGGTCATACCTGTTGTTGGCGGTGAAGCTGGGTGCCAGGACCACGGCGCACTCTTTCCTCCGTGGGCCCACCGCCGAGTCCGCGCTGCAGCCCTGGGTGCCGGACGGCACGGCGAAGGCCCTGGGCTGGCCATCCTGCCGGGCACACAGATGCCACCTCAGCCCAACCCACCACCACATGCCGGACGCTGAGCACTGTCCCCGCCGGACGCTGTCTCACCCACAAAGGAGAGGAGCACCCCGACTTCCCATGCATGAGGCTGACGGGGCGCCCCACGGGCCGCAGTGTGAAGATCAAAGCCCGCTACACTGACGGCGGGTACGCCCTCCCTGCAGCCACCGCCCCTCTTCCAAGGGCAGTGAGAACAAAGAAAGCAGCCACCAGCAACCCACAGGGAGACCAAGACACGTGGCCGCCTGGCCCGACCTTACCAGGACGTTCCACGTGGCTCCCTTCTCGCTGGGCGCTTTGCTCAGGCCAGCCGGCCTCGCTCTCCCATCAGGGCTGCCCTCGAAGAGCGCCAGGAAGTCGCTGGGCTCCGCCGGCCTGCGTCCCAGAGAGGACGGCGGGTAAGGAGGGTCAGGCGGCCAGGAAGCCAACCCCAGGAGCAGCCCTGGGGACTCAGATGGGGCCGAGACACCAGCCAGGGACTCTGACTCCAAGCCCACAGCTTAGAGCGCCGACCCTCAGCCCCGATCTGACGCCCGCGCCGGCTGCTGGGCGCAGCGAGGTGGGGGGATTCGGGCGAGTTTCCTGCAGGAGCCTCGGCGAGTTTCATCAGCCGCACTAGTGACAGACTCCCGGGGCCAGGGGGCTTTAAGCAGTGTGGCTGCCCGCTGCCACCACCCTGGCACAGCTGGACTGTGTGGCCAGCAGACCCACTGCCACCGGCTGCCCCACGGAGGCCACAGCCACACGAAAAGGCAGCCGGCCTATTGGCAGGAAACGGGCCCATCGTGAGAGGAAGTTATTCAGCCATAAAAAGGAGTGAAGGGCTGCCATGCGCTACAGCACGGACAGACCTCACGCACAGAGGAGGAGCAGACACGCAGGGTCTGGTACCGCACGGCTGCAGTTACAGGATGGTCCAGACCAGGCCAGTCCGAAGACAGGATTGGGGTGGGAGTGGGGGTGGCTGCCGGGGCTGGGGGGGAAACGCAGGGTCTGCTGTGGGTACGGAGTGTTCCCTGGGGTGAGGAAAGTGTTCTAAATCGGTGGTGGTGATGGCACACAGCTCTGTGAGTGCACTACAATCCCTGAATTGTTCCCTATAAAAGGGAGAATTGTGTGCCACGTGAACTGTATCTTACTAAAACTGTCAAAAAAAAGCAACTGAGCTCGGAGCACTTGGCCCTAAGCTGTCTCTGGGCCCTGCCGTGTGGGAAAGCGGCCGGGGTCGGCCGGCCTGTCGGGACGTCCTGCCAGAGCTGCGGCCCAGCAACCCGCGGGCTCCTCGTGGCTCTGGCCGGATCCCTGATTACGTGAGGACGTCTCTTCCCAGGCTGGTCACACTGTCACCGGGACCACCACACCCGTGGCTCGAAGGCTCAGGACCCTGCACAGGCCTCACCCAGCGCTGGGCGGAGACCCTGGATGCCAAGCGCCACGGCAGCAGGCCACGGAGGAGGCTGTGCGGCCACCAGACAGATGCACAGAGGAAACCACAAATCAATCCTCACCTGCAACAAAAACGCAGCCGCGCAAACTAGAAAAGAGGCCTCGTCCTCCACGTGCAAAGGGGGGTCTTGACCCCAAAAGAACCCGGAGAGGGGACGAGAATGCAAAGCAGAGTTACGTAGGAAGAGACGAATTTGTCAATGGGATCACCTACCCAGAAAATGTAAGAGACTTGGCAACCGCAAGGTTTAAGTCCAGCAAGGCTGGCTGGATTCAAGTTCAACGTACAGAGGCCAGGAGTGCTCCCACCACCAGCAGCGATCAAGTAGAAGGAAGACCCCCCCACAACAGCAAGAGCAACAGTGAGCTCGTGGAACAAAATCTAACCGACACCCTGCGAGACCCCTGCAGGGGACAGAACTGCCTAAAGAGAGTGAGTGGCTCCTCCCGGCGCACCAGTTTGTAGCCCTTGAGAGTCAGTATCGCAGTTTAGGGGAAGAGGGCTCACGGGTTCAGGCCTGCCACCGTGCTGCCGCCTGTTGCCAACGACAGACTTTGGCACTCAAGGGCAGGTGGAAAGGCCTCAGCTGAAGGACTCAGGGGATCGGGCCCAGGAGCAAGGGGGCTGGAGGAAGGGCTGACGCAGAGGCAGGAGGGGCCTGGGCCTGGGGGGCGGTGATCTGAATGGACAACGGTTACCTGAGGGCTCTGGGGGTTACCCAAGTGGGCCAGGGGTTACCTGGGGGGGCTGAGGATTACTGGGGGTTGTGGTTACCTGTGGGGGCCAGAAATTACTGGGGAGTCACTAGGGGGTCAGGGCTTACCTGGGGAGGTGGGGCCTACTTGCAGGATAGAGGTTACTGGGGATACTAGGGCAGGGTTACCTGGGGTTGGGGGTCACCTGGGGTGCTGGAGGTGCTGAGGTGGGCTTACCTGGGGGGGCTGGTCTGCAGCTGGCTGACCTGCGTGGTGCTATTGGACCTCCGGAGGTTGTTGATGGCCCGGGAGCCCCCAGGCCCCATGGCCTCCTGCAAAAGGAAGGAAACAGCCAATTAAGCGGCAAAGGTCTCAGACACTCGCCAGTTTGCTCAGCGCCAGGCCAGGCCCTGGGGAAACAGACTTGGAGAACAGAGGGGCGGCCTAGATTCTTGGAGGGACCAGGCGGCCCAAAGGCAGCCAGGAACAGGGACACAGGGCACCAGGGCAGCATAAGGGGCTCCGGCATGGCTGCTGAGCCTGGGACAGATCTGCCCTCGAGAGCCCTGCCTGCCTCCCACAAAGTGGGGAGCCCTTCACCCCTGCAGGCGGGAGGGCCCGGAGATAGCTGCTCCCTGGTGCCCCCATTACCCAGGAGTCACTGGGCGGCTGGGCTGCTCTGCCCACAGCCCCAAAGACAGCGGAACTCCCAGCCCCCGGGCAGGTGGGACACACTGAGGGTGGCTCTGTGGGGTCACCGCAGGGACCGAGGAGACGCAACCACAGCAGGTGCTGGAGGGGGAGGGGCGAGGACAGGGCGTCTGCAGCTCACTTCGGAACTGCTCGGCAGAAAGGTGCGGAAATGCAAGGTGGAGCGGAAGCCCGGCAAGTGTCAGCAGTCAGAGGTCGTGGGGATGGTATTTAGGTGAACTCTACACTAGTCTTTCAACTCTTCTGTAGGCTTATAAATCCCCCAAATTAAATCTTTTGGGGGAAAGAGCTCACAGTCCAGTAGGAAATGGCCTGGGAATCCCCGTCCCGAGGCCTCCAGCCTTCCACACTGGACCAGGAAGACAGATCTACACACCGTCAGATTTCTCTATCTGGTGTTTTTTGAGACAGGCTCTCGCTCTGTCGCCCAGGCTGGAGAGCAGTGACTCAATCACAGCTCACTGCAGCCTTGAACTCCTGGGCTCAAGCGATCCTCCTGCCTCGGCCTCCCAAAGAGCTAGGACCACAGGTGCCACCACGCACAGCTGTCTCAAATTTAATTTTGCATTTGAATCCTTAAGCTAAGACAAATAACCCAACCAGAATAAGACAAAAACAAAACCAGGAAACCAACCGTATACATGGAATCCCACTATGGACTCCTAACCATCTGTGACGAGCATTTCTCTATGTCACAAAATCATTTTCTTTTTTTTTTGAGACAGAGTCTCACTCTGTTGCCTGGGTTAGAGTGAGTGCCGTGGCATCAGCCTAGCTCACAGCAACCTCAAGCTCCTGGGCTCAAGCAATCCTCCTGCCTCAGCCTCCCGAGTAGGTGGGACTACAGGCATGCGCCACCATGCCCGGCCTGGCTAATTTTTTCTATATATTTTTAGTTGTCCAATTAGTTTCTTTCTATTTTTAGTAGAGATGGGGTCTTGCTCTTGCTCAGGCTGATTTCAAACTCCTGACCTTTTTTTTTTTTTTTTTTTTTTATTTTCTTTTTTACATCCATGGTGTTGAGGTAAAAACTCCTGACCTTGAGTGATCCTTCCGTCTCAGCCTCCCAGAGTGCTAGGATTACAGGTGTGAGCCACCGCGCCCAGCCCCAAATCATTTTCTAAAACAGGGAAACAGAAGGCACATGGCGGTGTGGGGCAGGGGGTGCAGACCAGCCTGGCAAGGGCGTAACTGACTGGGGGCCAGGCAAAGCCCCTGAGAAACCCAGGGGCCTGAAATCACGCAAGTCTGGAGCACACCCTCATTTCTGGGGAAAGGACTCTAGGCCCTGGTCCTATTTTCTGGACCTGCTCAATAGGAAAGGCAGCCGACGGACCCCACTCTGGGGACATCCAGGCTCAGTGCCAGTTCGCATTAAAATCCCAGCTGGGCTGTGCTCTAGGAGCCCCAAGGTGAGGACGGCAGGCAAGGCGTGGGGGAGAGTGGGACGGCGTCCGCAGGCTCCAAGGCAGAGAGCTGAGAAGGGGCGGCAGTGCAGGGAAGCAGATC
This sequence comes from Microcebus murinus, assembly GCF_040939455.1. Taxonomy (NCBI): domain Eukaryota; kingdom Metazoa; phylum Chordata; class Mammalia; order Primates; family Cheirogaleidae; genus Microcebus; species Microcebus murinus. The sequence continues at coordinate 18,193 of NW_027439035.1, read as the reverse complement.
CGAGAGAGGCCTGTGCCCTTCTAAGAAAAACGTAGTGACTGTGTGAAGCCTCAGCACAGCGCCGGCCAGATGGGAGTACTCGGGAGCGCTCCTCCTCTTCCTTGCAGAGCTCTGGCTGGCCGGCGAGAACAGGGGTGACCGAGGGCTAAGCGCAGAACGGCCACGCGGTTCTGGGGGAGGGCAGGGCGGGGCACCGAGCAGAAGCTGCCCATGTGGCAGGGAATTTAGCCCTGCCCAAAGAGAGCCCTGGCCTTTGTCCTTGGCTCCTGGGAGGTGACCTCTAAGCTCCTGGATGTCCTGCCCAGTGAGAGCTCAGAGGTGAGGAAGCCGCTATCCCGTGCCCTGGCCAGCGGAGGCCAGCAGAGGCCAGCAGAAGGTAGGCGGGGGGTGGACAGAGCCCGACCGATAAAGGTCTTCCTGAGGCAGCTGGGCTGTCAAATCTGATACCACCTCACATGGACACTGACCACCCACAGGGGCATCTGGGCTCTGGCTGCAGGAAGGGAGGTTACGGCTGAGCAGGGAGGAGGCTCGGTGGGCCCTGTGGTGACGGAGTCTTTATAGACGTGCGAGCACACGATAGCTAATACAATGCACATTGTCCTGCTCTGTCAGCTGAGAAGACCCAGAAATAATCACACCCCAGCATCGCCCCACAAAAAACAGGAGAAAGAGAATCCTAAACCGTGTGCACAGGCGTGAAGCTGCCAAAACAAACGCTCCCCGGGAATCCCAATGAGACCTGGGGGGGAGGGGGAGCAGAACAGGCGGCCGAGAGGACAGGGCCTGGGCATAACCAGAACTCGGGGCCCACGCTGCACCCTGGCTGGGCGGTGGCACTTTTGCTGTCACGTCCTGAGCTTCCACTACATGCTAGGCAGGAGGCATGCAGGGGCGGGGCCGTCATGGACCGAGCGAGGAAGTGGGCAGCTGGAACATTCCAACAGAGGACTGATCTTTCTCCGCTGCACGCTGTGGGAGGGGTGACGGTGCTGGCTCAGGGAAGGAGGGTGTGATGGCTGACACTTGCTTTGGTCCCGCACTCGGGAAGCAGAAAGGATGGGGGTGCTGGTCAGAGCCCTGGTCAGCTGGATGTAGCCACCCGAGAGCTGAACCTCTGCTTTCCCTGCCTCTGGGAAAGCCCCGGTCTCTATGGCACCGTGCGGTCCCCATGCCTCTGTGAGGTCTCCATGCCACTGTGCACTCTCTACACCGCCGTGCGGTCTCTCGGTCTCCATGCCCCCATGCGGTCCCTGGGTGGCCCTCATGCCGCCGTGCTGGCTCTACACCACCGTCAGCTACAACTTCAGGCACACCTCCCCAGCCCCACACCCCCTATCCAAGCTCAGGGCTTTGGGAGCAACGGGGGAGTCGGGGCAGGAGGAGGGTGGACCAGGGACTCAGGAGCTGGAATGGGGGGCAGGGGCTCAGGGACGGCGCCAGCCTGAGCCTGCTATTCCCCGTTAGAACAGCACGGCGTATCTTTAGACAGATGTGGCCATGTTGACACACTAAGACATCCCAGGCCCCTGCCCCGCTGGCCCCAAGCTTTGGGAACTTGCCTGGACCAAGAGTCCTCTCCCAGCCTTGCGGTCCATGCCCCAGAATTCAGCTGGGACTCTGGAGGGGTCCCCAGCCCTCACCCCCAGCTCCGAGGGCAGACACAGGAACAGCTGTGTCAGGCAGAAGGGAGAGCTCCGAGCCTGCTGTCCACTGTGGAAGCCTGGCCTGGACCTGCCCGGGGTTCCTTGGAGAAGCCTGGACAGCCCTCCGGCCCCACGGGGGCCTCAGGCAGGGAGACACAGATCCGCTCCAGCGTCCAAAGGTCAAGCACTACCCTGACCCCATGGGGCAACTCGATTCCTCCCTCCCCGGAGGCTGGCCCTGGCTGCTCACAGCCCCCATCAGGGACTGCTCCCCTCCCCCCCCAGAGGGGGTAGGAAAGTCACCCTTAGCCCAAAGCTCCAGCACTGTCCTGCTGCCACCCACCCACCCACCCAGGTTTCTCCAAGGCTGCCAGGGGCTCGTCAGCTCCCGGACAGGCCAACCTTGTTTCCTGAGGATTCAACAGATCCAAAGGGCAGTGGCCCAGCAGAGACGAGGCCAGTGCTGGAAGGATCTAGCTGACCTGGGCTCGACCTCCTTTCAAGTCAGCTCCTGGGTCTGTAAGGCCCGAGTGCTTCCCGCGCCCTGGGATGGCCACAGGGAGCGGACGTGTCCACGGGAGTGAGGCTCTAGCTGTACCCGGGTCAGATGCCACTGGTGACAGCCCTCCCAGAGGTGGGGCCCAGCACTCACCAGCACCTTCCTCCTCTGCTCGCTGCCCGTGACCACGGAGACAGAGCGGGCCAGGGGCTTGGCGGCAGAGGCGCTGCTGGGGCGCCGGGACACAGGTGGAGGGACGCCCGTCAGACTCAAGTCCCCGCCTTCTGGGCCGCCCCCGAGGACACTGGCGCTGGCCCGGGATCCTTTCATGGTGGGCGAGGCGGACCCTGCACAGGGAGGCGAGAGATGCGATGAGACGCTGGTGGGGAGCCGCAGCCCCTGCACCCCCACCTCTTGCCAAGCCTTGGCCCGCCCAGGACACCCGGGTCCACCTGGCACAAAACTCCCAGGGAAGCCTGGTCCCATGCGCCCTCTTAGCTGGGTGGCAGCCCCTCAACAGGAGCTGGCGGGGCTGTTCTATACCCAGCGCCAACGTGAGGCAGAGCAGGAGGGGCGCTGTGCCTTGCAGGCATAAGCCGGCCCCACAACGGCCCGGGCAGTAGGTGGTCAAGGGGTGAGCCCGGCCCTGTCATCCACCATCCCCCCCAACCCTGGGAAAGTTGCTCCACCTGTTGGAGCCCCATTTTCTTCATCTGTGAAATCATTTGGAAAGAGTTGTCACCAGGCTCAGACAGGATGACCATGAGGCTGGCACATGGCAACTGCTCACAGATGTGAGTTATCCTGGCAGGATTTGGTCTGAAAAGTTCCCAGTAATGAAACCTGCTGCATCTGTCCGGCCTCACGGCCCCAGGCTCATTCAGCCACGGGACCGCGTCTGTGTCCTCGGACCTCGGGAACAGCCACGTGCTCCTGACACACAGCAGCTGCTCTCTTGTTCCCAGGGTTCCCTGCCTGGACTCCTGGTGCTGGCCACCCTCGAAGCCTCCCTGGCCAGCCAGCTCCCTGACCTGAGTCGAGGTCCCCTGGGCTCAGCCCAGCCTCCCTCCTCCATCCACCCTCTCACCTGGGGGACCACCTCCTGCCGTCCCACCCACTGACTCTTCCTCCTGCCTCTACCTGGCCAGCGCCTGAGCTGATCTTTCTGAACCGGTCTCAGCTCACCTTACGCCCCTGCTGGAAACCCTCCTGCAGCTTCCCAGGCAGGGAGAATAAAATCCAAACATCTGACTCTGCTCTCTCGGGGACCCCCATGCTCTGCTCCAGCCAAAGGGCCTCCCTGGCATCCCTCGAACTCCGGCAGTGCCCTGCCAGCACAGCCACCGCACCTGCAGGCTTCCCCGCCTCGAGCCCCTTCCCAAGTCTCAGAGGCCCCTCCCTTCCCTCAGAGAGGCCTGCCCTGACCATCCTTCACCTTATCTGGCTCTAATTTTCTTCACATTGTCACACAAGGCTGGTGTATGTGCTGGGTCACCACCGGTAGGACAGGTAGCCCCGGCACCTGACAGGTGGAAGGCACTCAGCAGGTGCATTGGACTAACGGAGGAATAGCATGGGCTGCCGCTGGGGACAGGAGACCAACACTGAGAAGTACATCCTTAATGTTCTGGAGCCCCTGCCGCCGAGGCCTCTGGGGGCCAGTGAGCACACAATCCACCACCCCAGGTCAGTGCTGTGCCTCCTTCACCCCGACACCCCACAGTGGGCCCACCAGGACCCCTGGCCTGGGGAGCCAGACACCCCTATACTCTGGAGCCTGTCCCTGCCACTGGTCAGGTCAGCGTCCTCAGTTATGCATTTCTGGTTGTGCAGGTGAGACTGAACACCCTCCTCACCTCAGGGCACTGGCAGCCCCAGCTACACCAGCGCTGGCCCTGGAAGCTGTGCCCTGCTCTCCCAGCCACACGTGCGCAGGCAGGGCTCTGGGATGGTAAACACAGCCTCTCCATGGAAACCTCCAGGCCATATCAAGGGAGGCTGGGAGGCCAACCACACCTTGGATAAAAAGGTGTCCCTCCCAGGACCTGAAGGGGCAGAGGGGCAGGTAGGACCATGGGCACGACCCCAGGCAGAGGCCAAGACCCGGGCACAGCGGCACCTCCCCATCTCAGGGGTTGCCGTGGGGCTGAGGGCAGCCAGACCTGAGACTTGGGGACTGGAGTCCAGATTGTCCTCTGGAGGGACTGCAGGAGGGACCCACTTTCAGAAACCAGACCATCCTTACCTGTAGGAGCTAGACCCTCTCGCCTGGGCTGGATGCCCGCACCTGCCCGGCCCCTCTCACCTGCACGGCCCCCCTCACCTGCGCGGGCCCCCCTCACCTGCGCGGTCCCCCTCACTCGCGCGGGCCCCCCTCACCTGTGCGGTCCCCCTCACTCGCGCGAGCCCCCCTCACCTGCGCGGTCCCCCTCACCCGCCCGGGCCCCCCCAACCTCCGCGGGCCCCCCTCACCTGCGCGGGCCCCCCTCACCCGCGCGGGTCCCCCTCACCTGCGCGGGCCGGGTGCGCGGAGCCTGCAAACTCAGCCGACGGGGCACGGTTGCGTCGCCAGCAGAGCTGGTACACGTGGGGCTCAAGACTCGGGCCTGTGACCTGGCGCCCCACGGGCCCCGGCGCTGCCCGAGGCCCAGCGACAATGAAGCGGCCGGCCCCGCTGAGCGGCGGCCGCAGCTAGCAACCAGGCTGGCACCGCCTCCGCTGTCCGTCACGCCGGCCCGCCCTGCCTGCGCGCGCCGCTTCCTATTGGCCCTCCAGCCTACGGCTCAGGCCGTCCCGCGAGCGCATTGGGCCGCCCTGCTGTCCTTCGGGAGGTTCAAGTGTGGGAGGAGCGGCGGGGAGCCGGGGGCCGCGACCGCAGCGGGCGGCCGATTGGACGCGGCTGGAAAGGGGCGGGGCCTCTGGGGCGGGACCAAGCGCGGCGGGGGCAAGGGCATGGCGGGTGTGGGCGGGGCCGAAGTGTGGGCGGGGCGCGCTGGGCGACAGGAGAGTGACAAAGGGCGCCCGGCTGGAGGGGGCCGGGCTTCCGGCGGCTCCACCGCCCGCCGCGCCACTTCCCCACTTCCCGCCATTCTGGTCGCCCCTCGCCTGGCCCTGTGCGGGGCCGAGCGCGCAGTCGCCGTCGCCGTCGGGGACCGCGTCCCTGGCGTCCGCGGTGTCCGCGGTGAAGGCGCGGGGTCGGGACTGGCGTTCGGCGGCCGCGCGGGAAGCGGCGGGCGAGAGCGCGGGTCGGGTCGGGTCGGGTCGGTCCCGGCGCGACCTGGAGCGGGGTCGCCGGCGGAGGCGGGGACGCGTTTGCCGTGTGAGAAACCCACGGTCCCCGGACGGCGTCGGCCGATCCCGCGGTCCCGCGTGGTCCTGGGGCCGCGTCCGCTCGCGTCTCTGCCCACTCTGAAGTTGCTCTGGTTTCTGTGGTTTCCTTTTTTTATTTTTTTATTTTTATTTTTTTATTTTTTATTTTTTTATTTTTTTTGCCAGCATTTTTTATTTATTTATTTATTTATTTATTTATTTTATTTTATTTTTTTTTTTTGAGACAGAGTCTCGCTTTGTTGCCTAGGCTAGAGTGAGTGCCGTGGCGTCAGATCTCACAGCAACCTCAAACTCCTGGGCTCAAGCAATCCTCCTGCCTCAGCCTCCCGAGTAGCTGGGACTACAGGCATGCGCCACCATGCCCGGCTAATTTTTTCTATATTAGTTGGCCAATTAATTTCTTTCTATTTATAGTAGAGACGGGGTCTCGCTCTTGCTCAGGCTGGTTTCGAACTCCTGATCTCGAGCAATCCGCCCGCCTCGGCCTCCCAGAGAGCTAGGATTACAGGCGTGAGCCACCGCGCCCGGCCCTTTTTTTATTTTTTTTATTTTTTTGAGTCAGAGTCTCACTTTGTTGCCCAGGCTAGAGTGAGTGCCGTGGCGTCAGCCTAGCTCACAGCAACCTCAAACTCCTGGGCTCAAGCGATCCTCCTGCCTCAGCCTCCTGAGTAGCTGGGACTACAGGCATTCGCCACCATGCCCGGCTAATTTATATATATGTATATATATTAGTTGGCCAATTAATCTCTTTCTACTTATAGTATAGACGAGGTCTCGCTCTTGCTCAGGCTGGTTTCGAACTCCTGACCTGGAGCAATCCGCCGGCCTGGGCCTCCCAGAGTGCTAGGATTACAGGATTGCAGGCTTGAGCCACCGCGCCTGGCCCCAAACATAAGTTTTTAACTTTGATAAAGTCCAACTTTTTCCTTCATGGTTTGTGTTTTTTGTATCTCGGACCTGAAGCCGTTGCCTAACCCAGTGGTAGAACATTTTCTCCTTTGTTTTCTTCTGGAAGTTTTGTAGTTTTAGGGTTCGCATTTAGGTCTCCGGTTCACTTTACTTTTTGTGTAAGGTGTGCGGGGCGGGCCAGGTTCTTTTTGTATTTTGGAGGGTACTGAGGTCCACCTGTGGCACCATTGTGGAAAGGCCACCCTTTCTTCATCGAATGGCCTTTGTAAGAAGGCGACTGACCTTTGTGTGGTTCTATTTCTGAGCCGTCTCCACTGGTCGGTTGATCTGTGTCTAACTTTTCACCAATACCACCGTCTCGATTAGTGCAGCTTTATGGCGAATCTTGAAGGCAGCGAATCTGCGAGTCCTCTTTGATCTTCTTCAAAATTACCTTGACTTTTCCTATAAATTTTAATATCAGCTTGTCGCTAACTAAAAAGAAATCCAGCTGGGATTTTGACAGGGATTAGGTTAAATATGTAGATCTGCAATTTGGGAATAATTGCCGTCTTTATCTGTGAACATGGTATATCTCCACATTTACTTAGGTTGTCATTGTTTCTTTCAACAGTGTTTTGTGGTTTTCAGTATATGCATCCTGCAGGTATTTTTAAAGATTTATACCTAATGAATTCATTTTTTGAAGTGCCACTGTAAATGGTAGTGTGTTGTTTTGTTTTGTTTTTAAAGACAGGGCTTTGCTCTGTCGCCCAGGCTGGAACCTCCGCAAACTCCTGAGCGTGAGCAGTCCTCTCACCTCAGCCTCACACGGTACTGGGATTACAGCCGCGAGCCACCTTGCCCAGCCATGAACAGTTTTCAATACTTTGATTTCCAATTGTTTATTGTTAGTATCTAAAAATATACTTGATGTTAGTGTATTTACCCTGTAGCCTATGTCCTTGCTAAACTATTAGGAACATTTTTGTACATTCCATGGGATTGTCTACAAGTCATGTTGTCTGAACAGTAAGTTTTATTTGTTTCTTTCTCATGTGTTTACCTTTTACATTTTTTCTTGCTTTATGGAACTGGCCAGGGTTTCCAGGATAATGCGGAACACTGGTGTCAGAGTGGACCTTGTTGCCTTGTTCCCAGTCTTCGGGGGGGAAGGTCTGGGTCCTCCTCCGTCAAGCATGATGTTAGCTGAGGGGTTTCTGCTCCTCAACACAAAAAGAAGTTCGCTTACGTTTCTAGTTTGTCAAGTTTGTTTTTGTCATAAATGATTGCCGAATTTACTGTCTCTTGCTTTTTCTGAATAAAATAATCAGGTGACTTTTTTTTTCTTTATTCTGTTAATATGCTAAATAAACTATATTGATTTTCACATGTTGAAACGGTCTTGCACTCCTGGGGTATGTTCCACTTACAGCGATGTGTTATCCTTTTACATGTTATAGGATGCATTTTGCTAATATTTTGTTGAGGACTTTTGCCTCTATGTCCATGAAGGACATTGGTCTGTAGTTTTCTAAACCAAGTGAACATGGAACATCCACCAACATAGACTATAGTCTGGGCCATAAAATAAGCTTTAACAAAAGTTTGAAAACTTTATCAACATACTTGAAGTCATTCACAGTATGTTCTCTGACTATATCCGAATGGTGATAACAGAACCGTACACCTTTAAGTAACAAATTGAACAAAATGAAGTCTCAAGGGAAATTAGAAAATATTTTGAACACAATAAAAATAAAAATATACCAAGATTCATATGATGCAGATAGAGCAGTGTTCAGTGGAAAATTTATAGGGTTAAAGTGCTTACATTAGAAAATAATAAACGTGTCAAATCAACAACCTAAGCTTCCACCTTAAGAAACTGGAAAAATAAAAATGAACCCAAAGTAGAAGGAATATATTAAAAAAGAGCAGAAATCAATGACATAGAATAACAGAAAAATGGTAGAAAAAAACAAAACCTAAAGTTGGTTCTTTGAAGAAATCACTAACATTAATAAACTGCTAGTCAGACTGACCAAGAAAACGAGAAAACAAACAAATATCAACATTAGGAATGAAAGAAAGAATATTATTAGAGATCCTATAGATATTAAAAAGATAATACCCAGCACTCTGGGAGGCCAAGGCAGGATTGCTTGAGTTCAGGAGTTTGAGACCAGCCTGAGCTAGAACGAGACTCCATCTCTACTAAAAACAGAAAGATTAGCTGGGTGTGATGGCGCCTGTAGTCGCAGGTACTCGGGAGGCTGAGGCAGGAGGATCGGTTGAGCCCAGGAGTTTGAGGTTGCTGTGAGCTAGGCTGATGCCACTGCACTCTACCCAGGGCAAGAGAGCGAGACTCTGTCTCAGATAAATAAATAATTAAAAAAATAATGCTACAGAAAACTGTACGGTCATAAATTTGGCAAGTTATACAAAATGGACCAATTCTTTGAAAGGTATGAACTACTGAAACTTACTTACGAAGAGAAAGATAACCAAAATAGTCCATTATCTATTTAAGAAATCAGATTTCAAAGCTGAAAATGCTGTAGTCAATTGAGCAGGGCTTGGTGGCATGTACCTGTGGTCCCAGCCACTTGGGAAGCCGAGGTGGGAGCATCGCTTGCAGCCAGCAGCCTGAGACCAGCCTGGGCAGCACACAGAGACACCGTCTCAAAAAATAAATATTTAAAAAAAAAAGGTTAACTGCAAGGGTATTACCGCTGATGGCACCACTGGGCAGTTCTACCAAACATTCAATGAAGAAATAATGCCTGTCCCTAATTTGAAGAAAGAAATCATCTGCATGTGCCCCTTATTGATGGTATTTTCATTAAAATGCACAGACACAAAAGGAGGCAAGTGAGAGACCTGCGGCGTGGCCCAGCCAGTGTAAACAGTAGTGTTTATTCGAACCCACACACGGCTCCGGGCTGTCTCTGCCCTTAGATGCTGGAATCAGCACTTGGGGGCCCAAGGCCAGGCCTGCTGGGAGCTGCCGTGGCAGAGGGGACAGTGGGCGTCCAGACGCAGCACACAGGGTGGACGCTGATAACGGCCACAGGCCGGACCCCTTGAGCCACAGGCGAAAGCCCTGCCTCGCCAGCACCCGGCCTCCCCCCAGGGAGGGGAGCAGAGTGGGAACCGAGGAGCTGTCCCCAGGTCCTCATCAGCACCCGGGTTCCGGAGGGCCAGGCAGGCTGGGGGCCTGGGACCCCGAGGCCAGCAAGTTGAAGGCCCTGCCACCAGCCTGTCCTCTGCTGCAGGAATCAAATCAAAACAGCCAGCCTCTGGCAAAGGAGATGAGGGAAACTGAGGTAGCCCTGGGGTCTTCCTCTCAGGTCACGTTGCCTGGAGTCCGCGGCAGCCCCAGCCAAGGGCCTCGCTGGAAGCGCAGCAGCTGCCGGCCGGGGCGGAGACCCCCAGGGCCAGGCCACACGGTCACACATTCAAGAACGCAAAAGCCGATGGCTCCGGCTCTTTGGCTGCCGTCCTCTGTGCTGCCGTCCGGGGGCCCTGGGGGTCCAGGCAGGACACCTCTGCAGCAGCCCCGGCCCCCACCGGGCGGGGGCGGGCCACCAGCTCCATGCCGGCAAACAAGGAGTCTTGGCTCCACGGGCAGCTGCCCGGGCCTCCCCCGGGGGTGTCTGTGCCCCCCGGGTCCCGCTCAGGTCTGGGCCCCCGCTCTCGGGAGCCGGCCAGTCCCGTCTGGGCCGCGCTGGCATCTCCAGGGGCTGGGAGGGGGGCGGCGTCCGGGGGTAGGGGTGGGAGCAGGGCTGAACTCAGAGGCTGGAGGACGACGCGGGCCCCCGCGAGAGGCACGGCTTCGGCCAGCAGGTCGGACGGGCCTGCGAGGGGGGCTGCGGGGCCGGGCCCGGCGGGGGGCCTCTGGGCAGGGGGCAGCTGTCCACAGGAGGCTTCAAAGTGCCTCAGGATCTGGAAGAGGAAGGGAAGGGTCAGCGAGGCCTGTGCGTCCTGAGAAGCGTGCGGGACAGGGCCGGCCCTCCCCAGGGGCCGACCTAGTGCCAGGCCCGGACGATGCGGGACAGGTGACTGAGGACCCGTCTCAGCCACAGAGAGCGGGAAGAACGAAGCCGGGATGCCAGCAGGCAGAAGAAGGGTGCCAAGGCCCGGCTGGGCGAGAGGCCTCCCTGGCAACGTGAAGCCTTGGGGGAGGTGCGCTCGGATGAACAGAGCCGTCTCTGCCCTCTGGGAGACGGGGGCCTGGGAGTGGGCATGTGCCGCCTCACAGAGAGAACTGCACGTGCAGCCAAGGAGGGCTTCCTGGAGGAGGAAGAGGAGGCAAATACAGCATGGAGCCACCCCCAGGGCGGGGCAGGTATCAAGAGGGACCCAGCTTGGGGAGCCCCAGGAGCAGGAAGAGGCTGGGCCCCAGGAGTTTGTGGGGTGGCAGGAGGAAGTCAGGAAGTGAGGACCGGAGCTGGGGCAGGCAAGGACCCTGACTGCTGCCCCTTCTGCCCCCTGGGCAGCACGGGACGGGCCAGGGACCTGGACTCTGGACTCAGGAGTCAGGAAAGGGCTGACCAAGGGCCAGGCAGGGCTAGGAAGGGCGTGGGGCATGTCCGTCCGGTGCTCCCTCGCCCCGGGTGCCTGTGGCCCTGCTGCCCACCTTGGTGGCCTTGTTGGTCACAGGTCCTGGGCTGCCCGCGCTGAGCTCCTGCAGCCGCGGCCGGCAGAGGAGGAGGATGTGCTCCTGGGGGAGCAGGTCGGCACCCCCGAGGGAGGCGATGGCACTCAGTGCTCTCTGTGGGGTGACGGGAGGGACATCAGGCGCCACCCACGGGGCAGCACGGGCTCCACCTGGGGCCATCTGGCCTTCGCCCTCCCTCCTCTTCCCCTCGCTCAGGACCCAGGTCTGTGAGCGACCAGCCCCACCACAGCCCTGTCCTCACCCACTTCCCTCCCAGCTCCCAGGGCAGCTGGAAGGAGCGGCCCGGCGCCAACAAGGCCAGAGAGACGCTCGTTCCTACACACAGCCCGCCTGCACGTGCACACGCATGGAGACTCACTCACATACACATGCACATGCACACACGTATGTGCACACAGGCCTGCACATGCAGGCACACACATGGGTATGTGCACACAGGCACACGTAGGTACAGACACAGGCACACGTGCACACAAAGGCACGTGCATACAGGTACACAAGCATGTACACACAGGTACATACGGGTACACACAGGCATGTGCACATAGGTTCACACAGGCACACACAGGCCCGTGCGCACACAGGGACACACAGGCACACATGAGCACGTGCACACGGCGCAGGGGCACACACAGGCACCAGCCCTCCCGCCCCCACGCCCCCTCACCATCTGTGTGCACTCGCTGGTTCCGCCCAGGAGGCGGATCAGCAGCTCCAGCACGGCCTCACAGTTGAGCAGCCCACACCTGCACAAAGGGGACACCTGGGTGGCGGGTGGTGGCCTGTTCCCTCCTCCCTCGCCCAGGGCAGGGAAGAGCTGGTGGCCGGGTGGGCGAGCAGGCTCACTCTTTGATGAAGTGCTGCGCCTCCTCGCGGCTCAGGAAGGCACACGGCCCCTGGGTCACCGTCCTCACCAGGCTCAGCTCCTGCTGGCAGTCGCTCGATGCCTCGGCCCTGGGGGAGGGCACAGCCAGGTCAGGGCAGGGGGCGGGGGGGGGGATGACTGTGCCACTCTCGGAGGGCAGGGAAGCTTCCTGGAGGTTCCTGCTCACCTGTCTGCCAGCTCGCCTGGCTCCCGGCTGGCCCTCGAGTGGCTGTCACTGCTGGACCGACTGCCTGAGTCCGAGGGCCTGCTCGGGTCACTGTTCTGGGAAGAATTCTGGGAGCTGGGGCCGCTGTCCAGCTCCTCCCAGCCCCCTCCGGCCTGCCCGGGCTGGTGCCTCACAGCTGGAAGGAGAGGCGGCCGGTGAGCCTCTTGGGGTGTCAGGCCAGCCCCTGCCCAGCTCCCCGGGGCCTGACCCGGAGGACAGGGTGGCCCCTTGGCTCCAGCTCCGGGAAACAGTGGGCACCCCATGCACACGCTGCTTTTCTCTCCCTGGACTCCCTCCTGCCGCGTGGGCAGCATCGTCATTTAACCTCCCCCTGGGCCCCAGCAGGTGACAGGAGGGAGTGCTCGCCTCCATACCTCGGGCGCACAGGGTGGCCCCAGGCAGCGGGTTCCCAGGGTTGGGGTGGCCATGGCTGGCCAGAGGTGTCACAGCAGGCTGGTAGGTGTCCCCCCGTGGCAAGGGCCTCTGGGCACTGAGACTCTCCGTCCCGGGGCGCACGACATTAGCCACCACCTCTGCGGCCTTCTGGATGGTGGAGAGGAAGGCTTTGCCTGCAGAGCCTGCGTCCAGGAGAATGAAGATGGCAGGGCCACTGGGTCCTGCCTCCGCCTGCGTCCTCAGGGCAGGAGGTCCCGGAGGTGGCTCCCTGCTCATCAGGTACAGAGCAGGGCCTCCTGGTGGGGGCCCGGACCTTCCAGAGGCTTCCTGGTGTATTCCACTTCAGCAGCTCCAGGCCCCACGGCCCCGGGCACCCCCGGCTTATAGCAGAGCTATGCCCTGTTCCCTGAGCAAAGGACACCCTAAGGTGCTTGTCCTGAGAAATTAAAAAGGCCTTTGGCTGGGCGCTGTGGCTCACGCCTGTAATCCTAGCTCTTGGGAGGCCGAGGCGGGCGGATTGCTCAAGGTCAGGAGTTCAAAACCAGCCTGAGCAAGAGCGAGACCCTGTCTCTACTATAAATAGAAAGAAATTAATTGGCCAACTGATATATATATATAAAAAAAAATTAGCCGGGCATGGTGGCGCATGCCTGTAGTCCCAGCTACTCGGGAGGCTGAGGCAGAAGGATCACTCAAGCCCAGGAGTTTGAGGTTGCTGTGAGCTAGGCTGATGCCACGGCACTCACTCTAGCCTGGACAACAAAGTGAGACTCTGTCTCAAAAAAAAAAAAAAAAAAAAAAAAAAAAAAAAAGGCCTTTAGCCCTTCACTCAGGAGTGTTAGGTCCAGTGCCGGGAAGGGGCCAGCCCTCCTGTGTGAGCTCCCTGCAGAAGGAACCCCAAAACCACAGTGTCCGCAGGGGCCTGTGCACCAGGATGGGCCGGAGAGTCTAACAGCAGACGCCTGGAGGCGGCTAATGACCGGCCCCAGGGTACGGCAGAGCTGCGGGCTGAGGTACACGCCTCCCACGCACGCCCCGAGACAGCTCTAGCGGTGCTGAGAGCACGTGTTACGACTCACACATGAGGCCGCTGAGTTGCTTCCCTCACACCCAGGACCCTCTGGGAATGGGGACTGACCCTGCCCCCCGGGCCCAGCCCTGACTTCTTGGCCGGCTTCTCACCTGCCCATCAGACAGAGATGGCCGCACCTGCCTGCCCTCCTCTCGCAGCGGGCAGAGAGCAGCAGTGAGCGCCGTGCCAGGAAGGAGCTGAGCCCACATGGGGCTCAGCAGTTACCAGGCGGGGCAGGGAGGCCCGCCGGCCCCCATGCCCCTGCTCCCTGAGACGTCGGGGCTGCACACGGGCCCCTTCCGCTTACCTGTGTGGCCCCGTTCCTGGCTGTAGCCAAAACCCTGGAGACTACTGTGAGGCCTGCACTGGGAGCCCATGCCTGTGGGGAGCACCTGGCGTCAGCCCCGCCCACCAGCGGCAGAGGCCCAGGATGGGGGACGGGGTACGGGGAGCCCCATGCAGGTGTGGTCCTACCTGCAGGAGGCAAGGCCCCCGGAGGCTGGGAGGGAGGCAGCGGCAACCTGGAATCGGAGAACAAGGTGCTCCCCAAGTCCTAACGGAAGAAGAAGAGGCCCTCAGTGTCCTGCACGCCCGGGCCTGCCGCCCATGTCACGAGGGCTCCACCCGCCAGGCAGCAAGGAGTGGGGCTGGAGCTCCCCCCAGAAACGCTGCCCGTGCCCCGCCCCTCTGTGGCCCCAGAGTGACCCGGGTCCTGGGCTCACCTGGGCGGCTGCCCGCACCTTCTGGTATAAGCTGTTGCCGTGGAGAGGATCCGGGGGCCCTGCCAACGCTGCGGGGGAGGAGGTGACAGGGCAGGTGAGCTGCTGCTGCTGCCCCCCCACCCCGCCCCGCCACCTCCCTCACCCGGCCAGACCCCCTGCAGGACCTGTGGCCCATCTCCGTGGCAACCCTGCCTCTCCCCGGCCACTGCACCAGCACCTGCCTCCCTCCACCCCGTCCCCTCCACCCCAGGCACCGCGACAGGTGCCACGTCCGATCCGAGACCTTCGGAGGCCTCCTGGAGACTGGACGATAGAACCCAAGTTCTGCAGCGGCCCAAATGCGCTGCGCGGGCCAGTCCCCGCCGTCCTAACCCAGTCCCGGCCTGTGCCAGGCCCCCCTCAAAGGGCCCCAGGTGTGGGGCACCAGGTGTCGGTCGCCCTCCAGCTCCTCCTGCCTCAGGGCCTTTGACACTCGAGGGCAGCGCCCGCCACAGCCACGGCCACTCTCCTCATCCTTGCTCCTCTGGGGCCCCTCGACACCCACGAGGTCCAGGCAGGTGCTGCTGTCACCCCACTGCTGTCCCCGCCATGATCCAGGGACGGTAGCCCGGCTCTCGGCTCTGCCTGGGCCCAGCCAAGATGCCTGGATGCCCCCCCCCCGCCCTGTGGCTCCTCATCCCCAAGGGCCACCTGTCCCCATCGCACACGCACCTCCTGTGTGTGCAGGGGACCCCCGTGCCTGTCTCCCACACGTGGTACCCAGCACCAGGTTTCCTCACAGCCCACGAGAAGCCGCCTGGCGTGGGTCACCCGGGCAGTGACGACCATCCGCGCTGGTCTTTGCACAGGGAGACGCTGGTGCCATGAGGGCACCAGCCTGCCCCACCCGCCAGAGCCTGCCGGACCACGCTCCTCCACCTGCTGCGCCCCCACCGAGCGGCTCCCCAAGACCTGCGCCAGCCACAGTGGTGCCTGCCTCCTGGGGACGGGCCCGCCGTGACCCACTGAACGGTGAGAAGAAACATCTCGGCCCAGGAGCCCCGGGAGCAGTTACAATGGGGAGCACATTCCCCAAAGCACCCTGTCCCCCCCGACGCCTAAGTTTTGTGGCGCGCTGCACCTTGGCTCTCCAACACGCCGGGCACTAGGGGCACTGGGCCGTGGTCTATCACGTGGTACCCTGCCTGTCCCTGCCCCGAGCCTCAGGCCTGCCTGCCCTATAGTGGGGCCACAGTGATTTTGGGGTGTGGGGAAGGAGGCAAAGCAGATGGGACATGCTGAGGGGCCCCAATAAGCAAGCAGCAGCGCAAGCCTGACTCTCCGCCCTCCCCGGAGCGTCCCCATCGGGGCGGCTGGGCAGGGGACAGGACAGCTGGGCAGGGGACGGGGAGGCTGGGCAGGGGACGGGAGGGCAGGGGGCCTCTGTCCTAAAGGCCAAGTCCTTCCAGAGACTTGTACCAGGGTGTGTGGGTGGGGTCCAGGGATGGTGCACCCACCACCACCCTCTCTGGCCAAGACTCCCCCAACCTGAGGGGAAGACCTCAGGTCATGTCCCCAAAAGTCCTTGTTAGCTACAGACACAAATGGGTGTTCCATAGCCTGCGGGGAGCGAGGGCCCGGGCTCCACCCTGCACCCACCTGCTGCCTGGACAGACAGCCGGGCCCACCTCTCCTGCGCCTCCCAGCCCCACCCTGCCCTGGCCCCTCACTCTCTCCCAGGCTCTGTGGAGCAGCTGGGAGAGGACAGGGCCGTGGCCTGGGCCTGGGAAGGATGTGCAAACACCCAGCAAGCCGGCCACGTGCCCAGCGCTGGGAACAAGGGGAAAGTCCCCCAGGACAGAGAAACCGGTGATGGCACCCAAGGCAGTAAGTGCAGGGACAGACGCAGCCCAGGGACACCTGGGAGGCACAGAGGACCCAGCAAAGGGAGGTGCTCTGGGGGAGGCCGAGCCGACCGGTGGAGCCAGAGGCGCTTGGCATGCAGGTGCGAGGGGACAGCACAGGAGCCCCGAGGGGTGGTGGGATCAGCAGGGCAGGGCTGCGGGGAGGCGGTGGGGGACTGAGTTCAGGACCCTGCCCAGGCAGAGGGGTCCTGGCTGAAGTCTTCCTTCTCAAGCCCTGCCGGATTCGACATCCTCCTCCCTGCCTTCCATGGCCCGTGGCTCTCTCTAAGCACGCTGCGCTCGCTCCCCATACCTGTGGCCTCCTGGATGAAGGAGGAGTTGCGTTTGAGGATAAGCAGGAAGGACGCGGAGCCGTGGCTGCACAGGTAGAGCAGGATCTTCAGCACCTGGGAGATCGGGCGTCAGTGTGGCCAGCCAGGCCCGACCTGAGACACTCAGGGCACGGCCTAGGGAGCACCCCAGGGGCACCGAGCCACCCACTTCCCCAGAGCCCCACCACCCCCGGGCAGGAGGTGGGGCCTGAACCCCCTGCCGCTCAGGCACTCACCTTGAGCTTCACATGGCCAGAGCTGCTGTCCAGGCGGTTCAGGAGGTATTCCAGCAGGCACTGGCTGCTGCCCAGCGACTCGTGGGAGATTTCTCGGGCTCGGGTTAAGGAAGGAGCAAGCTGACAAAGGCCACGCACCAGGCCAAGCAGCCTTCCCACGGCCATCTGCCCACTCTACTCAAGCTCCCTGCGGGCACCGCCCACAGGCCCTGGTTTCGAAGGTGTTGGGGCTTCTAGGGTCCCCTGGGTGGTGACATGGGTATCACAGCTTTCAGACCCCACCCACCCCATTACTATGATAAAGAAGCTGTAGCTCCACCAGGGCTGGCAGGAGGACCTGCAGGGAGACTCCCAGAACCTTCCGTGCCACCCTGGGGCCCTGCAGCCACTCTTTCCCCAACACAGGGGACGACAAGGAAGGATACTAGCAATCTCTTCAAACAGGTAGCCGGGACACGGGACATCGTCGTCCGATGTTCCCTTCAGGAGAATTGGGAGCTGAAAGGGAACACGTCACCAAAGGTTATGGAGGGACACTTTTGTGCCTCTCTGTTGACATGCTGGCCAGGGAGAGGACTCAGGAGAGAGGGGAACAGTCCTACCAGCTGCAGGCAGCAGGGTGCCCTCTGGCCATGAGGGATGGGCAGCCCCAGAGAAGGGGCAAAAGCAACGGTGGTTGTCCCCGTGGGGGCTGCTCTACTTGGCGGTGTGGCCCCCGCCTCCCTACATGCACGGGGGACGGAGGTGAAGGGCCATGTGGAGCCACCATCCCTATCCCTGCTTATTGACGAGCAGAAGCTTGGTTGAGCCCCTTTCCCGGTAGGGGACCAGGGCAGGTTCCACCTCTCCAGAGTGGGGTCAGCAGCACCCCACAACCACCGGCCTGATGGACCCCGTGTGTGGCTCCACAACAGCCACTGAGTCACGCTGTTTGCTTGTCAGCACAGACATATTTGTTTACATTACGTGCTTATTAGCATAAAGATGTACCAGTTCATAGCAACGAAAACAGAACATCCGTTCTTTTATCATCCCAGTATCTTGACAGAATATAGGAATTCAAGGGTATCTCAAGTGACAAGCAGGGGGACCGTGCCCAGTGCCCAGCCCGAGCGGCGGCTACCTACTGTCACCAGCAGGTATACAGACGCACACCTGGCGCGCCACCCGAGCTGCGGGCACGCACACTCGCACCCACGGCTCACTACTTGCCAGCCCAGCCCTGAAGAGGGGCGGGGACGTTCGCAGGTTAGTTGAGAACCGCAGAACTCGGCACGTGACTGCGTCCAAACCCAGAGCCCGGAGACCCGACTGCAGCAGCCCGAGGCGCGCCCCGGGACCACCGGGCGCCGGGTTCCAGCCCGGGAAGCTCACGCCAGGCGGCAGCCCCGACCTTTCCCAGAGCATTATCAAA
>NW_027439034.1:0-31051 GCF_040939455.1 Microcebus murinus | reverse complement strand
ATCAATCATACAATATTGGAATTGGAAGAAAACTTAGTTAAGAAAAAACCTTTGCAGAGCAATTTTGACAGTTGGTCAAATACCCTCTGCTTCAGCATTTCCAATCCCTGGGAGCAAACCGTCTCAGAAAGCAGCCAGTTCCATTGTCAGAGGACTACGATGGCAGGAGATAAGGTTTTCTAGCATTGAGTCGAAATTTATCTGCAAGCCACTTCCACTCATTTGTCTTGGTTCCATTCTCTGGAGGCAGAGTAGGTCAATGTCCCTTTTAAAATGTGGTGCCCCGAAAGCAACACAAGACTCCAAATGCGGTCTGATTTAGTTAAAGCCCTGTGGGGAATTCAGAGGGGGAAAAAAATAAAGCTGCTGAGTTAACCAGCTTTAAAAAATGACAGTCATAGAAAGCTCCCCTAAGTGGAACCTTAGAATCATAAAGTAAAGGGAGCCTTTGAAAATACCCAGCCAGTCCCTGTCCTTGCAGAGGAAAATCACACCCAAACCTGTCTAACCCAGAGACGCTGACCTATTTTTCAAGATCTCCAAAAACAAGCGTTCTGCCAATGTTTATTGCGGAGAGATTTCTTACACATCTATCATTATAAAATATCTTCAAATCAGTGTTTTCTAGTAGAGCAATTTGTTTTTACATTTTCCTCTCTCTCTCGCTATTATCTTTCCTACCACATAAATTGTCTTTGTAATGAAGCTGCTTATTGTATCATATTCTGGGAGTGCATGTTCATCTGCTCCTGTAGTGTTTCAGTTCCTACTGCATTAATTAACCACAGTCCTCTATTATTTTCCTCTTTTTTTTTTTGTATGGGATCCATGCTATTTATCCTTATATTGTTGCATAACGCTTTGTGGGATGGATGTGTTCTCAAAATTGTGTGCAAATCTAATCTTTGTAAATTGAGCCTCTTCAATTAGAAGTGCTTTCCAAATGCACTTCAAATGTTCATTATGTAAGGTCGCTCTGTGGGAGGTGGCTTGGTAGAATGGGAAACATAGGGCCTTTGGGTCTACGTCTTATAAGCTGCATGACTTTAACTGGTAACTTAATCTATATGAGCCCTAGTTTCTAATCTGTGAAATGGGGATAATAATGCCTCCTCAATATGTTGTTGCAGAAAATAAATAAGCTAAGCAAAATTCCTGGAACCTATGAAGTAGATATATCTCTAAAGTGAAGAATCATTTTTTAATGATCCATTTCATGAATTTATAAGCTTCTGCATCACATGTTCTTTTTTCTTTTTTAATAGACAAGGTCTCACTTCATCACCCAGGCTGGAGTGCAGAGGTGCAGTCATAGCTTACTGCAACCTGGAACTTCCAAGCTCAAGCGATCCTTCTACCTTGATCTCCCAAAGTGCTGGGATTACAGGCATGTGCCACCGTGCCCAGCCTACACATTCTTAAAGGGGCACACAAGCATATATTGACTTTACTGTGTGGCTGTGATAGCTTTCTACCAGACCTCCTCTTGGATTTCTGCTCAAAAATCCCACCCCCTTCTGGGCAGCCTTCTCATCTGCAGAGGTTAACATCTGCAGTGCTAATAACCATCTTGCCAAGTCCCTGCTTTAACAACCATGCTTGAGTTCTTAAAGCTGAAGTCACATTCCTTGTGTTCTCACTGTCATTTAAATGTCTCTTTCTGGATATCCTTACCTTCCCATTTCCATCTCATTTGGGCCTTTTAGATTTCCCCAAAGCTCTACTCCAGAAGGATGGGATTTTGCATCCACTGGAATCATCCATCTCGCCTACCTGACTTTGAGTTCTTTGAGATACCATGGCCACAGGCCACACAGGGGCATGAATGAATGGCTAACGACAATCACTGGAAAGTTCTTTCTATAGGATGACACATGCAGCATGTCACTTCAGCTCTCTGGGATTCCTTTTTGTCATCTGTAAAATTAGGACATACAATGATCTCAGTAGTTTCCAGGAGACTGAAGTTCCTTGTTCTTAAAGATCGACAGCAATAGATATGGAACTATGGAGAAAATTACTCTGAATGTTTTTAAAGGCTCAAAAGAAAATGTGCATGTGACCAGTTGAGGTTGCACTGGCTGATATAAGCACCGTCTCCTGATCTGGTTGAATGATGTCACCTCTGTGCGCTATCACAGGTAAAATCATGTTGTGTAGCATATGCACTGGTCACAATTCTTGGTACAAGCAATAGAAACCAAGTCTAGTTGACTTAAGCAGAAAATAAGTGCTTTGGGAAAATGTCAGCTAGCTCCAGAGCAAATGGAAAGGCAGGAGGACCCGGCTCTGGAAATGGGGAGTAACCAGGAAAAGCTGAGCCATGAAGTGCTCAGCCAAGGTCACCTCGCAGGAGCAGCTGGGCGGGGTGCCACTGGCCACCAGACACTGACCCTGTGGATCCGCCACTCCAGGATGCAGGATGCTGCTGCCCAGTGGGATGCATCCTAAAGCATGGCTGCTTCTCTGTGTCACTCGCTCCGGATGCAAAATCCCAGGACAGATCATCCAGTTGGCAAATGTTAAGCCTTGTGTGCTCTTGCCTACCTGCTGAAGGACAGGGACAGTAAATATCAGGTCTTCTCTATTTTACTAGGAGAATTCCCCAAATATAAGAAGGGGATCAGCTGCTGGACAGCCCCCAAAGTGAAAAAAAAAGTGTCTACCATGGTTGTTAAATGATTTTCATGGTGAAAAAACCAGTACAACTTAATTGATGGTGGAAAACGTGGGATCCATGGGAGGTGGGGGGGGAGAAAAAACAATGAACAGGTTTGATGATAAAAAGATTGACCAGAATGGATTATCTCTAATGTTGCTCCTAGATACAGATGTCTCCTGCAGACAGGATGGAGGGATTTTCTCAAGCTCTTTCCTTCATTCAGTGTATACTACAATAACCTAGACTTCTAGAACGAATCACTGCTAAAGAATAATTGGCTCACAGCAGCAACAAATGACAGAAAACAAAAGGAATAATGGAATAATGCCTAAGGCATGATGCGGAGGTGCTATGGTTTGAATGTCTCCCCCAAAGTTCATGTGTTGGAAATTTAACCCCAATACAATAGTGGTGAGAGGTGGGACCTTTAAGTGGCTCTGACCTCATGAATGAATTCATGCTGTTATAGCAGGAATAGGCTCCTGACAACAGGCTGAGTTTGGCACCCTGCCCACTCTCTCTCACACCTGTGCTGTCTTGCCATTCCACCTTCTGCCATGGCATGGCACAGCAGGAAGGCCCTTGCCAGACGCAGGCCCTGGACCTTGTACTTCCCAGCCTTTAGAACTGGAAGAAATAAATCTCTGTTTATTTCTGAGATTAACCCGAGACTGGGTATTCTTAGGTATTTTGTTAAAGCAGTAAAAAAAAAAAAAAAAAAAAGACTAAGGCAGGTTTCTTTTACATAAAAGGAATCTGGAGTTGGGCGGTCCCAGGTTGGTACGGTGGTTTCATGGTGTTCATGAGCTCAGGACTCTTTTATTTTGCTCTGCCATCGTTAGTAGTACAGGCACCCATCCTCAAGAACACCTCCTTAAGGCTGCTGGAGCTCCTGCCATCATGTCTACATTCCAGATAGCAGGAGGAGAGGTGAAGGGACAAAAGGCACATACAAACTGCCTGATCCCTCTTAAGACTTCCTGAAAGTCCTAAAGTCTATGTTTAGATTCAACAATATCTGCTTACATCTTATTGGCCAGCCCTAGCTTCAAGACAGCCTGGGAAATGTGGTTGTTTAGCAGAGCACGTTGGCACCCAAATGTTGCATGGGCAGCTAGCAGTCTTGCCTTCCCAAGAAAGCCTCAAAGGAAGTCAGAGGTTTGGTTTGGCGGCCTTTGGCTCCCTCTCTCTGCTCCGATTTTCTCCTCCCCCTAAGTCAACTCTGTGTGGTATCACGTAGGACCAAGTGTGCTTTGGGAGCCACCTTTCTGCAATGGCCAGAGAGTGGCATGGCCCTTTGAGGAGTTCTCTAGGGAATAACAAAACAGCAAGCATTTCTTGAGTGTTTACTTTTTGCCAGGCACTGTGTGAAGTGCTTTGTCTCCAGTCTCTCGCCTCATGCTCCCAAATGTTCCAGAAGGGAGGCACAATTGTGCCTACCTTGCAAACGAGGAAACCAAGCATATGTGGTGGTAGTAAGTAACTCACCTGGCCACAGCTAGCGGGTGGGGAGCGAGCACGGAAACCCGTGTGTGGTCTCACTCCTGAGCCCAGGCTCTTAACCAGCGTGCTGTAGCTGCGCTGTCCCACACGGTGTCACTGGCCACAAGCAGCTATGTTTAAACTAATTAAAATGAAGTGAATTTAAAAATTCACTTCCGGCCGGGCGAGGTGGCTCACGCCTGTAATCCTAGCTCTCTGGGAGGCCGAGACGGGCGGATTGCTCAAGGTCAGGAGTTCAAAACCAGCCTGAGCAAGAGCGAGACCCCGTCTCTACTATAAATAGAAAGAAATTAATTGGCCAACTAATATATATAGAAAAAATTAGCCGGGCATGGTGGCGAATGCCTGTAGTCCCAGCTACTCGGGAGGCTGAGGCAGCAGGATTGCTTGAGCCCAGGAGTTTGAGGTTGCTGTGAGCTAGGCTGATGCCACGGCACTCACTCTAGCCTGGGCAACAAGTGAGACTCTGTCTCAAAAAAAAAAAAAAAAAAAAAAAAAAAAAATTCACTTCCTCGGTCACACTACCCACATTTCAAGTGTTCAGTAGCCGCACGTGGCTAGTGGCTACCGTCCTGGGCAGCAAAGATACAGGGGTATTTTCAACCTCACAGAAAGTTCTATTGCACAACTCTGTACTAGAGGAATGGGTCATTTTTCGCTTCCATTCTTCATCATAAATGAGACTGTCTTCCTTTCTCCTGCCTCCTTTCCTATTTTCCAGTTGCCTTGTCTTGTTACACTGTATAGCTCAGCCACACAAAGAGATGAAAGAAAATCTGAAAAAGAAAATACCGACAAAAGCTGAAAGCGGCAGCTCGTGGTATTTCTGCTGCTGCGGCTGCTCACTCTGGGGCAGGGGACCGTTGTGGAGGGCAGAGAGGGCTGGGCGGGGAGGAGGCTCCCTGGTGTTTGCAGTCAGCGCAGTTGGGGGGGAGCCCCAGACCGGCAAGAGTTCCTGCATGCGAAGCTGCAACTCCCTTATCTTTTCATTCCATTCTTTAGCTTTCCTCTCCTTTTCCCATTTCGGCACACGCCAGATGTGTTTCAGTTTAAACCTGCTCTTTTAAAAGGTCACAAATCTCCCCCCAGCTGCTGCACAGTCAGGTTTTGCAGAACACATTTGCATCTTTTCTCAGTTGCTGTCTTAATTACACATAATAAAGGTATTTAGTTATAGACAAATAGCTGGTGAACCTGAACTATAATAAAAAGGTCTTGCCAAAAGCCATTTCCTCTGTCAAGAGAGAACTTGCTTAAAGACAGTGGGAAGCCGTGATTCATCGTTATGCCAATAGCATTACTACAAGAAATTCAGTTCATTGGGCGTGGCTGGTACACAAACTGTAAGCAGTGACAACATGCGGAGTTCTTAGCCGTCCTCTGCAACCACCACCAATGCCTTGACTAGAAACGTGTGATAAGAGACAATTGGCACCATTTGTGACGATTTAACAGGGGTCAGCAAACTTTGCTTGCAGTTGACTGCCTGCTCTTGTTAATAAAGCTTTATTGGAACACAGCCATGCTCATTCATTTATGTATCATTTTATGCCACAGCAGCAGAGTTGAACAGTTGCAGCAGATGCAATATGGCCTGCAAAGCCTAAGATACTTACTATTTTACCCTTTACGGACAAAGTTTATCGGCCCCTGGCTTAGAAGGTAGGAGTTGGACTAGATTAGGGGTCTCAGTCCTATCCCATTGTGTATCTGTGGGAAGATTCACATTTAGCCTCCCCTCCCACCTGGCCTAGGACGCCACCATCTCTCCCTGCAGGACAGCCCCAGCCCCTTTCTGCCTACCTGCCTACCTCTTGCCCCTGCAGCCTATTGTCAACACATCCAGAGTGAGCATTTGAAACACAAACCATTTTATGTCACTGCCTTGCTCAAAGCACTCCAAGGCCCATTTTATAGAGTAAAATCCAAAGTCCTTAAAGTGACCTACACGACCCTATAGCCTCTGCCCCAGCCACCCTGGCCTTCTTCCTGAGCCTCGAACTGCCAGGCACTATCTCTACTCAGAGGCAGAGGTGGCTAGCTGGCCACCAAGAACACTTGTCACAGTGTGGCCTTGCTGCTGGGAGGCTGCGGCCCAGCCAGTCCCCCTGGCGTTGAGCTGTGGCTGAGGACTGGTTCTCACCCACAAACATAACAGGAAGTGGTGTTTGTCACTTCAGTGGGGGTACAGAGTGGGGGTGTCTTAGGAACCACCTGTTTGTTCTCTACTCCCCCTCTGCCCACTTACTGCAAAGGAGTTTGGGGCCCTTGGAAATGAGGAAGCCACAGATGGAAGAGGTTTGAGTTTCTTGACCCAAAGGAGGGATGCTGCCCATCAACCAGGGACATAACGATGAACTGGAGCACGAGCAAGAAATAAGCATTCACTGTGCTATGTTCTCATCGTGAAGTTTGGGGATGCATTTGTCATCGTAGTTAGTATCACCCTAATGCACACAGGGCCTTTGCACTTGCTGTTCCCTCTGCCTGAAATGCTCTTCCCTAAATATCAGCATGACTTTCCCCTTCCCTCAGGTCTCCGCATCAATGCCATCTTGGCCGAGAGGCCTTCCCAGACTACTGTAAATAAAACAGCAGCCCACCCCCACCCCAGCACTCCTCTCTGCCTGGAACTTCTATTTTTCTTCCTAGGACACACCACCTGGCCTCGACTTTACTCACCAGCGTACTGCTCAGTGCCTGGGTCGTTTGCTGTCTTTCTCCCTCCACTAGAATGTAAGTTCCATGAAGACTGTCATCTGGTCAGGCTATTTCCCACGTGTCCCCACCACTTAGTTCGGTGGCTGTCACAGTGTAGAGGCTCCATGTTTGCTGGACGAGTGAAGGAATGAATGGACAGACCAGCAATCCCAAGGCTGTCTTCCTGATTACATACACAAGCGCAAACGGGGAAAATAACAAATTTGGGGGTAGATAGTGGGGAGGAGGGAGAAGCCAAAATGACACAAGTGGGGTGATTCTTTTTTGCAATGTTTAATATTTAATGTGACTTGATGCTGAAGACAACACATGCACCAGGTGTGGGGAGCCCCGGTTCTCAAGGCTCTCCTGGTCCGTGGGGCTGTGACACTGGGAAACAGGCGGCAGCGCCCCGTGAGAACCGCTGAGTCACAGGGAGCCCAGCGCACTCTGAAGCTCGGGGCTGGGCTCTGAAATGAGCCTGCGAGGAATCGGCTGGGGCGAGAACCCAGAAGAGGTGTTCCTGGCAGAGGAAGAACAGGTGACATCGTGCCACAGCCTGGCGTGTTGGAGGAACCCGGGCAGCTCGATACAGGTGAACTCGGGGGCAGGCGGGAGTGGGTTGAGAAGGGCAGAAAGGCCCACGGGACTCAGAGCAGGAACAGACTTGCTTGTTTTGTTCAGAAGCTTGAACTGTATGCTGAGAGCAATGGGAACCAAGTAAGAGAGGTCGAAGCAGGCTGGTGGCATAATCAGATGTGCATTTTACGAGGCTCTTTCTGGCAGCAGCCTGCAAACAGGATTGGCATGGGCGTGAGGTTAGAGGCCAGGTGAGGCAAATATATTTAAGTGTCCCAGGGGTGGTCCAGGGTCCCAGCCCCTAACTGCTGCAAGACAGTGCAAACCACATGGTCTAGCTCTAGCCAATGGGAGGCTGGGAAGCTGTTTCTACTTTCTTCCTCCCTGTGCCAGGTGCAGGGGTGGGTGCCATCTAGGTCTGTTCCATAAAACCTTGGGCTTTAGGAGAAGGCAGTGGTTTCAAGCAGTGACATCCCCAAATCCTGATTCCATGACTTGCTATCGTGATTAATGCCTCAATGAAGACGAGAGTATAGATACCTCTTTGACAGACAGATTTCAATTTCTCTGGATAGATCCAAGAAGTGAGATTTCTGGATCACCTGGTCATTCTGTGTTCTACCTTCTCGCACCATCCAGAAGGAACCCTGCAGGAATGGTGGAGCCCTGATGAATTACTGCCACAAACCAGTACTTAGGAAGATGCCAAGGACTTGTGGTCCAGCTGAAAGGGAGGACATTTATGAGGCCCAGGCACCAGGTGGATCATGTTGTAAACTAAGTTTTAGGGTCTTAGCATCTGAGGGTGGCCAGAGAAGGAACATTTATGGTGTATAGACAATGAGGCTGTATTTCAGATGACTGGTGTTGGCATTCTTCACTCAGGAGAAGCCAAGGAAGACGGGTGAGATGTCAGCAATGGGTAGCTGTAGCTACCCCAATGTCAGTAGTAGATCTTCCGAGATTCTTGGTTTGCTCCCAGACAATTGGTAGCTTCCATGTGGCAGTGTCCACACAGCAGCAGAATTGATACTTTCATTTCCATTATGTTCCCCTACCCTCCACATCAGCAAGCCCACCAACCGAGAAGCACTTGCTGCAGATTCCAGGAATGGGAGGGAAGGTGGAGTGGGTTTCTCAGGGTGTGAATAAAATACTTGAAGCTGAACAGTGGGTGAACTCTAGGGGTCTGACTTCCAACAATGAGTCATAAAAACTGGGAGAAGGTCAAGAAAACTCTTGTTGGCCGAGTGCAGTGGCTCACACCTGTAATCCTAGCACTCTGGGAGGCCAAGGCTGGTGGGATTGTTTGAGCTCAGGAGTTTGAGACCAGGCTGAGCAAGAGTGAGACCCCGTCTCTACCAAAAATAGAAAAAAAAAAAAAGTAGCCGGGAGTGGTGGGGCATGCCTGTAGTCCCAGCCACTCAGGAGGTTGAGGCAGGAGGATCGCTTGAGCCCAAGAGTTTGAGGTTGCTGGGAGCTAGGCTGACGCCACGGCACTCTAGCCGGGGCAACAGAGTGAGACTCTTGTCTCAAAAAAAAAAGAAAAGAAAAAGAAAACTCTTGTTTCTCAATGATTTGTGAAAGAATATACTGTATTCAAGGAGTTTAGAGGAGTCCGGGGTGGCTGGAGTGAGAAGTGCAAGGAGGTGGATGAGTGAGGCGGGACACAGAGGCCAGATCACACAGAGCCTTGTAAGCCATGTTAAGGATTTGGACAAATATCTAAAACAGAGGCCCACAACTGGCTTTTACAGGCTCTTTGTGGATCAGGTTACACACAGAGATTTGAGTTAGAAGCTTAGAAGGGCCCAGCAAGCCATGCAGATGAGTAAAGTGGGCTGGTGGAGACTGGGCTCCATCTAACGGGAGAGCTGCCCTTCAGCTCCAGCCACTAGCTGCCACGGGCAAGGGGCCAGCACCGCTGGCTCTTATGACTGCAAGGGAAGGGCTATTTCCTAGATCAGTTCATTTTTCTAGGCTGTAGTCCCCAAACCGTCCCCAAATGCCAGTGGCTTCTAGCAACAAAGGTTTATTTATTTCTTTTTTTTTTCTTTTGGTCTTAACCTTTTACTTTTATTTAAATATTTATTTTTAATTGTCAAACAATAATCATATATATTTGTGAGGTACAACATGATGCTTTGATGTATGTATATATTGTGCAATAACTATAGCAAGTTAATTAACATATTCATCACCTCACGTATCATTTTTTTTTTTTTTTTGTAGTGAGAGCATTTAAAATCTACTGTTCTGGAAGTTTTAAGATTTACAATACATCATTATTAACTACAGTCACTATGCTGTGCAATAGAGCTCAAAAACATCTTCCTCCTGAAATGTTGTACTCTTTGACCAACATCTCCCCATTCCCCACCCGTCTGTACTAACTAGACTTTGATAAGCACCATTCTATTCTCCACTTCTATAAGTTCAAGTTTTTTAGATTCCACATATAAGTGAGATAATTCCCTGTTTGTCTTTTTGTGTCTGGTTTTTTTCACATAGCACAGTGTCTTCCAGGTTTATCCATGTTGTCACAAATGACAGAATTTCCTTCTTTTTAAAGGCTGAAGCGTATTCCATTGTGTAATATATACCACGTTTTCTTTATCCATTCATTGATTGATGGACACGTAGATTGATTCTATGTCTTGGCTATTATAAATAATGCCTCAGTGAACATGGGAGTGTAGATATTGCTTCGATAGACTTATTTCAATTTCTTTGGGTATATACCCAGAAGGGAGATTGCTGGATCATATGGTCATTCTAATTTCAGTTTATACTCATTCTAATTTCAGTTTTTTGAGAAACCTCCACACTGTTTTTTACAATGTCCATGTCAATTTACATTCCCACTAACAGTGTACAAGGGCTCCCTTTTCTCCACATCATTTCCAACACTTACCTTTTGTCTTTTTGATAATAGCCATTCTCACAGGTATGAAGTAATATCTCATTGTAGTTTAAATTTGCATTTCCCTGATTATTAGTAATGTTGAGAATTTTTTCATAATCCTTTTGGTCATTTGTATATCTTCTTTTGAGAAATGTCTATTTAGGTCCTTTGCCCATTTAAAAAATTGGCTTATTTGTTTTCTTGATATTAAGTTGCTTGAGTTCCTTATATATTTTGGATATTAGTCCTTATGAGATGAATTGTTCACAATAATTTTTTCCCAGTTTGTGGGTTGTCTATTTCCTCTGTTAATTGTTTCCTTTGTGGTGTAGAAGCTTTTTAGTGTGATGAAATCCGATTTGACTATTTTTACTTTTGTTGCTGTGCTTTCAGGGTCATATTCAAAAAATCATTGCCCAGACCAATGTCATGGAAATTTCCCCTTATGTTTTCTGCTCATAATTTTACAGTTTTGGGTCTTATATTTAAGTTTTTAATCCATTTTGAGTTGATATTTATATATGGTATGAGATAAAGGTCCAATTTCTTTCTTCTGTATGAGGATATACAGTTTCTCCAATATCGTATATTAAAAAACTATCTTTTCCCTATTGTAAATTTTTGGCACCCTTATAAAAAATCAATTGACCATAAATCTATGAGCTTATCTCTAAGCCTTCTATCCTGTTCCATTGATCCAAGTGTCTGGTTTTATTCCATTATCATGCTGTTTTGATTACTATAGCTTTGTAATAAATTTTGAAATCATGTAGTGTGATGCCTCCAGCTTTTTCCTTTTTGTTCAAGATTTCTTTGGCTATTTGGGAATCTTGTAATTCTATAAGAATTTTAGGATTGTTTTTTCTATATCTGTGAAAAATGACATTGGAACTTTGATAGGGATTTCATTGAATCTGTAGATCATTGTAGGTGGTAGGGACATTTTATCAATATTAATTCTTCTAAATCATGAACATGGAGTATCTTTTCATTTATTTGTGTCTTCTTCAATTTTTTTCATCAATGTTTTATAGTATTCAGTATACAGATCTTTTACATTCTTGGCTAAATTTACCAAAACATATGAGATACAGTAAAAACAGTTCTAAGAGGGAAGTTTACAGCAATGAACACCCACATCACAAAAGAAGAAATATCTCAATGAAACAACCTAATGTTACACCACAAGAAACCAGAAAAAGAAGAACAAACTAAGCCCAAAGTTAGCAGAAAGAGGATATAACAAAGATCAGAGCAGAAATAAGTGAAATAGAGACTGGAAAAACAATAGAAGAAAAGTCAATAAAACTAAGAATTGGTTTTTTGAAAAGATAAAATCATAAACTTTTTGCTAAACTAAGAAAAAAGAGAGAAGACTCAAAGAAAATCATAAATGAAAGAGGAGGCATTATAACCAACACCACAGAAATGCAAAAGATCGACATCACAGAAATGCAAAGGATCCTAAGAGATTACTATGAACAATTATATGCCAACAAACTGGATAACCTTGATGAAATTGATAAATTCCTAGAAACATATAGTCTACTAAAGCTGAATCATAAAGAAATAGAAAATCTGAATAGACCAATAATGAGCAAGGAGATTGAATCAGTAATAAAAAGTCTGCCATGAAAGAAAAGATTGGGAACAAATGGCTATATGGCTAAATTCTACCAAACATTTAAAAAAGAACTAACACTCTTCCAACAAATTGAAGTGGAGGCAATACTTCCAAACTCATTTTATGAGGCTACCATTATCCTGATATCAAAGCCAGAAAAGGACACTAAAAGAAAAAAAATTACAGACTAATATCCCCGATGAACATAGGTGCAAAAATCCTCAACAAAATACTAGCAAACTGAATCCACAGCACATTAAAAGGATCATCCCCCATGATCAAGTGAGATTTAATCCCAAGGTGCAAGGATGGTTCAATGTATACAAATCTATAAATATGAAATACCATATTAATAGAATGATGAACAAAGACCATATGACCATCTGAATAGATGCATAAAAAGCATTTGACAAAACTCAACATCTTTTGATGATCAAAACTCCCAGCAGAAAAAATGTACCTCAACACAATAAAGGCCATATATGACAAGCCCACAGTTAACATCACATGCAATGGTAAAAAACTGAAAGCTTTTCTTCTAAAATCAGGAACAAGGCAAGGATGCTCACTCTCGGCACTTCTATTCAACATAATACTGGATGTTCTAGCCAGAGCAATTAGGCAAGGAAAAGAAATAAAAGGCATTCAAATAGGAAAGGAAGAAATTGTCTCTGTCTGCTGACAATATGGTCTTATATATAAAAACATCTAAA
This sequence comes from Microcebus murinus, assembly GCF_040939455.1. Taxonomy (NCBI): domain Eukaryota; kingdom Metazoa; phylum Chordata; class Mammalia; order Primates; family Cheirogaleidae; genus Microcebus; species Microcebus murinus. The sequence goes on along the minus strand of NW_027439034.1, from coordinate 18,365 downwards.
TACTCTACAAAAAAACTGTTAGAACTAATAAACCAATTCAGTAAAGTTCCAGGATACAAAATCAACATACAAAAATAAGTATGTGTTTCTATAAGCTAACAACTATCTGAAAAAGAAATTAAGAAAACAATCCCATTTATGATAGCATCAGCAACAAAAAAAGATTCATTTCTGTTCATGTTTTCAGCAGCAGCTACGGCTCTGCTCTGCACGTCTTCTCGTTCCAAGATCCAGGCCAAAGAGCAGACCCATCCCAGACATGCTCTCTCATGGTCAAAGGAAAAGAGGGCCCAAAGACCCACGTGATGCCTCTTCAAACTGCTGCTACCCAGGTGGCACAGCTCACACCCTATTAGTCAGAGCAAGTCCCCTGGCCAGGCCTGAGGGGGTGGGGAGAGGTCCTGTGTCCCCCAGAGGGAGGCACTGCTGCTCACATGGCAGGAGGGTAGGGGATAATTAGGGACAAGAACACGATCTGCCACACTCCCTGTTTTTAAATGTTGGCAACTGCATTAAAAGTGTCATAAATGCAGAGCACAGCCAAACGAAACACAGGAGACCATGGGCCACCAATTTACAACCTCTAATATAAAAGGTCAGAGATGTACCAATTGCAATTGATGCTACTAAAAGAAAATACAAAAACAAAACAAAACAAAAAAAAATAAACAAAAGGTCAGAGATGGAGTGAAAAGCTTTGTTCTCTTCCTTGAAACATATACATTGACTCAGAATACCCTGAGTTAATAGTCCTTTCGAAAAGGAAAAACTGGTTATTTTCCCTTAACATTATAGGTGAATCTATACTGGCATCTAGTAATCACTACTTTCATTTGTAAGTGCTCATAAATGCTCTTTTATATAATTTATTCATAAATGTGCCCCAGAATCTAGGTTGTTTTCCACTCTGTAATTTGCAGATTTCACCTTCTTCTATTTTTTGCAGTCAGGATGACATTTGCCTGGGTCTGGTCTCATGGCACCAGTTTTGTTCAGTATAGTCCCTCAAAGAGTATTGCCAGAACTCAGCAATCACATTTGCAAGATCTCTTAGCACCCAAGGGTAGAATGTTTTCAGGCCAAGAAACTTGACCTCACTTCCAATTGCATGAAGCTCTTTTACATTCCCGTAGCTATTTCTTTGTACTAGGCGTGTCCTGGACCCTACCATTTTCTTTGAGAACCACATGAGCAGAATCTGAAAAAAACTGCCATTCAAACCTACATCAATCTTTGTTCAGAAAGAAGACAGTGTCTTGATTTATCTGGAGAGTCAACCCTTGGGTCACACTTCATGGGTATTTTTGTTACATACATACATATACATGAAGCAAGTGCCCAGTGTACTCTCTGGAAACAATTATAAAGTCATCATTAATCTGGATAGTGATTTTAGGTTTGGATGATAAATGTTTTGTTTGGGTAGTGTATGTTTTTGTATATGGTCAAGCCCGAGCTAAATCTCTGTAATTTTCTTGCTTTCCAAGAAGGAGAGAAATATTTCTTAACTCTGTGGGAATGTAGTGAATTACAGTGTTTGCTTATCCTTGCAGAGTTGAGTGTTTTTGCCAGAGCAATTCTTTTGCAAGAGCTGAAAGCCCAGAGGACTATAGAAGGACGTTCAGGCAGAATATTCACTTCTCCCTGGAAGACAGAGACTATAAAAGAGAACTAAGGACATGTGCATGGACAGTTTCTGTCCTTCATGTGGCACTATTGAAGTCTGATGACCCCAGTGCCCTTGGGACTATTGTGTTCTGATGGGACTGTTGTACTGAGGGCCACAGGACAAGATCACAGGCCTGAGGTGAGGGCTGGGTTTCCTGGGGGGATGGAGGTCCCATAGCCAGTCACCAGAGAGGAGCAGAGACGTGGCAGGAAATGAGCGCAGGGAGGCAGCCTGAGAACCCTGGCCCTTTCTGGGTCTTAAAAGGGGTGGGGCTGGGATTCTAGGCAGAGTAGCCTTGACTAGGGAAAACTTGCAACGTGTGCAGCTGTGCAGGCTCAGGCCACATGGTGGCAGGATGGGAGCCCTGTAGAGAGACAGTGCGGCACAGAGACAGTGCTCTGTCTCACTGAGCAGAGGCAGCGCTCATGCCACGTGGAACAAAGGCATCGCACCAAGCCCTGTGTCCAAGGACAGGGCCATGCCCACCCTGGTGTGGGCTGCCGCTGCTGGGGGAAAGGCATGCCTTTTCCTTTACACTAAAGTACCACCTGCTAACCAAACCCTCTGCCCACATGGATGTGCCCACCAAGTGGGATCTCCTTCTTCTAATGTATCTGCCTGACTATTTTGTTGGCACAATGATCCTTTGACTGACTGCAAAGGCATCTTCTACATGCAGAGCCATGGGCCTATTCAAGAAGGGGGTGCTTTTTTCATCATTGATACCAAGGCATTCCTAAATCTGGGCCTGGGGGTCCTAAAAGACACAATATCTTTAATTGTTGTGAGTTATTCTCTGCCTTGCTCATTTCTTCTTTCCCTCTTGAATGTTTTGTAAAGACTTGTTAAGAATCAGAGGTTTACCAAGCTCCTACTCTCTGCCAGGAGCTGTTCTAGACATCGGAGATACATAAGTGTGTGTGTGTGTGTGTGTGTGTGTGTGTGTGTGTGTGTGTGCACGCACAAAACCCCTGCCCTGTGCAGCTTTGTGTTCAAGAGGGAGGATTGCTTAGTCTTTGCTGCACTCTGGAGACTCAGGGAGTGCCACACCCTGAGCTTGGCAAACAGAAGGGAGCCCAGGGTCCTGGGGGTGGCAGCAGTAGAACCGCCCAGCTATGTCCTGCAGGGTCATCTCTTGACTGTCATTAGCAGCAGGGGGAGATTAAAGGTGGTGGACAAACATCTGGAGCCTGGCACCCTGGCAGAATCTCAGGAATATCTGAGGAACACTTGGATGGGGCTAAACCCTGCCTGGGCATTCGGGTATATTTAATGAGTGTGTGAAGCCTGCCCATAGCAATTACATGAGGCTTTGCTTTCCTCTAATCAGCATTGTTTCTGCCCTTTCCAGTCTGAAGATCAGTCCTTTTGACTAAGAACTTGGAAGTAAAGTGCAATTTGAGGAGTTCTGCTTTCTTGCTATCATCTGTTAACAAAACACAGTTAGCCCCAATCAGCCTCCCTTTCCTTCTGCGCTGTCTGCTCGCTGACAGCCTCTGCTCTCGGAGTTGCACCTAACTCTTCCCCAAACATTCTAAAACCTGCTTTCTACCGCGGCTCAGGGCCCTCGTCTGGCTCAGCCCCGGGTGCCACCAACTTGCTGAAAGCCAGCTCCTCCCAGGGTCCCTGTCACTTCCACTGCTGCAGAGCAGGGCGTCCAGACCTGGGCTCCGGGCAGCAGTCATTCTCATTTCTTTCTTTAAATTACGAAAGATGCAACTGTCAGCACGAGGAGAGTTAATCAGACACCTGTTGTCTAGGAGGATGAGATTCCCAACTACCCCACCCCATCTTGCTGGCGCACCAGCGTTCTCAGATGTGTCGTCTGAAGGCCTGTGCCAGCCTTTGAGCCCAGAGGGCAGAGCCACCCTCGTGGGGACAGCAAGAAGGAACACCGAGGCTCAGCAGCGGGCAGCCATCTGGTGACATTCCTCATGAGCCTTCGTGTCGGCCAACTCCCGCCCCCTCGTCCACACACCCCAGCTGACCTGCCTCCGGCTCCCAGCCTCTGCTGCTGCGTCCTCCTTCTACGCGTGTCTACCTGCTCTTACGGCTGACTCTCTTTCTAGATTTGGCTGACTCTCTTTCTAGATTTGACTCACGTCACTTGTTTTCTGCTCTTTGATTGACCTTGAACCCATATTTTTCTGCCCTTAGGCCAATCCATTTTGCTCCTAGTTTCCTGCTACTAGGTGTGCCCACGCCTGGCTGCCCGTTGCCAGGGTCAGCCAGCTGTTGCTGCCCCGCTCTTGGCTGTCTCTGCCTCCAGCTCCTGATCCGCACTCCCAGAGAGCTGCATGTGGCCCTCTGCCCCAGCCCAGCATGGGGACTGTGACTCTCGGGAACGTGGCATGCAGGCTTTCCATGTGGCTGCACAACTGAGAGCATAAGCCACAGTCCCATTTCCCTCCCCCCCCCAGTCTTTTCCATTTCTCTCTTGGTCCTCATGTCTGTGGGCCCCCATGCCAGCAGTCTCATCTTAACACATGGCCCCTTTCCTCCACTTCCCCAGCTCTGTCTTCTGAGAAAGGAAAACCCTTCCACTGCTGCCGCCCTGTCCACCCCAGCTCCGTGAAACCAGCACGGTCACCTGGCTCTTCCCGAGCTAAACTCTTAAAGTCACTCTTTTCAGTACCTATCCTCTGTACCCTGGGGTGCAGATGTCCAAGACTGAAAACTTGTATTCTTCCTAATTATTTTATTTCCTGTGAATTACTGGGCATTTCCTCCACTTTTATTGTGGTATCTATTTCTTTTATTTTATCAGGCCCTGTAATTTTGCTGCCTTAGCCAGTGCATTGTTTAGGACATATGTGGCTTTTTAAAAAATGGCAGAAATTCAACTCCAGCAATAGGAAGAATTTGTGGATTCCCTTAACCAAAACAAGGAGGGCAGGAATAGGGTTGAACATTGGTGGTGACTAGAACCAGAGACTCAGGACACTGTCTCCTCACCCCTCTTCCCTGCTTGCTATAGGACAGCTTTGTGTTCTCCAAATGGCTTCCTTGCGGGGCTGGAAGCATGGACACCGGCAGCCCCAGCCTCATGTGGTCCCAGCTTTGCCATCCAAAGGGCAGGGCTTGCTTCTAGGTTCACCCTTGGAAGCCCCTGGCTGATGTCTTGGGGGAATTGTGTCCTCTCTGAGATTTAGGGCAAAATTGGAGAAGCCCTTATAGAACCTCCTCACTGGGGAAGTTCCATTCCTAAATAAAGGATGTCTGGTATTGGCAGATAGTAAATGTCCACTACAGATCAAGGTTAAATACACTGCCTGGTTCTGACCTTCCCTCCTATGTTCCCCTCTCAGCTCTGTTCCTCAAGCTGGGAGAAGTCAAGTCCAGAAGTCTTTCTGTCTTGGTAATCTGATTACCGAGAGTTTGACTGCAGTACGCAAGCTTGTTGTAGGTAAAATGTGGTGAGAGTGTATATTGGCAACGATGGTGATGGGAATAAAGCAGGGAGAGGGGAACTGGGTTACGCCGTAGTTTTCACACCCAGCTCAGCAGACTTAGACCAAGTCTCCAGCAATGTTTTCATTGGCATAAACTAACTCAGGCACATCTTTGGCTTTTTGTTTTTATGATGAGTGGACGCTGGCCATGGAGATAGGCAGTTAGTGCTAGAGCTATGGTTTTCAGAATTGCAAGTGCAGCAGAACCCTCTTTATTATCACAAAACAAAACAAAACAACAGCATGCAAACTCCAATATGTAAAACAGATACACTATTATGGAGATGCTGTAGTGGAAGCTTCCCTCGTGCCACCTTCCAGAGGAACCTTGAGTTCCACAAGACTTTATGAAAAAGCAACTATAATAGAAGAGATAGATATCTTATATTCTCTGTTTACTTTGAGATTTTACTTTTGAATTTACCTTGAAATGCTTCAGCATTGACAGTGTGATTTGCTTGTATGTGGTACTTAGGTGTAATCCGCACTTCAAGGTATGATCACTTGCTCTAATTGGGAATGCACAGCTCAGGGTTGCTTAGCTAATATTTACCAAAAATGCCATACTATAGGGGCAAGTACTATGAGTCCTTTAGATGGCATCATCTCCAGCCATCACCAGAGGCCTGGTAATTAGCATAACAGATGTTATAAATGCTTTTTATTGGTGACCTGAGTGATGCTAAAGATAATGGAATTAAATAAAATATCGTAGAGATGCTCCCTTGCAGGAGGAACAGGTTATAAGAATCCAGTGGGTGCTCACCTTTCACCTGGGCTCAATTCCTAGGTGCAGAGGATTCAGGAGATTCTTGTTCACCTGACTTCAGCTAGATGGTTAGCAGAACTCTGCCTTTAGAATATTACTGCATTTGTTTCACATAAGCCTTCCATGACTCTTCCTGACAGAGTGCCTAAAAAGACACAGATCTGGATTTTCGTTGAGACTACAGAACAGGCTTGGGATTGTTCTTCTGCCTGCTTGATAGTACATGTTTGTTATATGAAGCAAAATTTAATTGGACACTTGCCTTTTTTGTAACCTGGTAGCAAGGTTAGAAAGGGGAAGAATCAACATCCTTGCCTACCTAAGGTTGGATTCAAGTTTTGTGAGGTCCTTCTTTGGAAAAAAGTATTAAAAATTATAAATACAAAATTAGGTCTAAAAGTGAATATTTATACAGAATGAGAAAAGAAGTCATGACAAATTTCAAATTGTAAAAACTTAACAAATACCACAAAAATCCAGAAAATAATATAATATTTTTATTAATCAATGCCTGATGTGGTTCTACAATATATATTCCTATACTTTTTGGCTGCATACTCTTTGATGGCCATTTGGGTGACCACCATGTTGTAATACTTTCCATAGACAGGATAAAATAATTCAGTGATTCCTCTAACTTGGTTGATCAAAAATTTTTTGCATGTTATTAATTTTTAAAATTCATAAAATATGCAACTTCAGCAGACAAGTTCACTATTTGTAGTTCTTCCACAGGGCTGTACACTATAAAGAGAGATCCTGATAAATTCAGTTTTGTAAAATCTCTTCAAAAAACAAAAAACTTCATGGAGTCCTTTTAATTGTACACATTGCATATAGAATATGCTCCTGACAGAATTTCCTTTACTGGGAATAGATGAAAACAGAATCCTCCACTCAGAATGTTGATGTCTTGATTGGAAGACTCTTCCACAGATTAACTTCTGGCTTTGCACAATTAAAACTCTGTTTCTCCTCCTCTCCCTATATCCATTCAGCGCTGGATGCCATAGAACAGGTTCATGTTACGCAGGTGCTCTGGTCCTGCATCCTCCTATCATATCATTTGTCCCAGGGGAATGGTAAGTATATTCCTGCACAGCACGGCTAGAAATAAGTTAACTATACATGGAAATGTCTGCAAACCACATAAATACCTCCTACTGAACCTCAGCTAAATGTATCGCCAACTCAACTTTCCTTAGCTAGATCCCCAAAATGCCCACGGCCACTCAGATTGGCTGAAAGAAATCCATAATGGAAAGATAGAGTGCTTTAATTGATGTGATTCAAATATTTGTCCTTTGCAAAATTTACAAAGCCATCTACCATATACATGGATTGCTGGGGACCCTCCCAGGGCCTTGGAAGGGGCCCATCCAATGAGAGCTCTGATAATTAGCTTCATTTGTTTCAGGGTACAATGCCTCTGCACCAAACTCTAACTACCAGGGCCACCTATGTTTACCTAATTGGGAACAGCCAAATTGCCTTAGGTGGGTTTGCAACAAAGGGAGATAACTTTCTTTGTAGCAAACAAACAGGCTCCTGCTTATTATCATCAGCATGACGGTCACACATAAAATAACTGCCAAAAGTCTTACAAAACTACATGGCCAAAAGTGCAATTTTGCATAGTAAAAACGAAGTACAAATCACAACAAAGGGTTGGTGAATAAAAAGGGTGGATAGATTAATCACAGGAGGTTTTCTGGAAAAGGTGAATTTGGGGATAGTTTTTGTAAGGAGTCAGGCATAAAAGAAAGGGAGAAGATGCATTCTAGAAATGCATTAATGGTCTAAATACATTTAAGAACATCAAATTGTATATAAGAAAAAGATTAAAATTGGAACAAAGTGTTCTTGAAAGAAAGCATAAAATTAAATATTAATAGGACTGTTGCTGGCCAGAATGAAGTAACTAGCAAACAATTAGTCCTCCAAGTGTGAACAACTATAAAACTACACAAAATAAGTGAAATAGTTATTTTCAGTTATTGAACAACAGGTATTTCAGGACTGGGATCTCTGAGAGAAGAGAAACAAGTAAAGAGAGCCCTAGGATAGTCCTGGTCTTTTATCTCAATGCATTTTCTGGACCAGATGCAGGAAAGAGGAATCCAAGCAGAGTATGGCAGTCTCAATGAGCTGGACAGGCAGAGATTAGAGTTCAGGAAGGCTGAGTTACCTGGAACTTGTGGGACAGAGCACCAGAGTAAGAGAGCAACACAGAAAGAATTCCAGACATCTGCAAAGGATCCTCATGAGTCTTTGGCTGAATAATAAGATAAACATGTTGAAGTGAAACTCCACAAACCCTGGAAAATAATAACTATCAAGGAAAGATGAACTATGAGGAATTATAAGCTGAACAACTACCAGAGCTTGCATAGGATTGAGAGACATTTGAGTTCAGACAAGCCAGAATGGAAAGATGTTGAATACCTAGAGTGTTCAGTTGAAACTCCAGAAAGAATATGGCTTACAAGTAGGGTTAAAATAGTTTTAGAACAAAGGCTGCTCTAGACCCTACCTAAAAAAGCCTCCAAGGGATCAAGCTGATTTGAAATGAACTTAGTTTTTTTTTTTTTTTTTCCAAAACAAAACCCAATACTTTTTAAAGAAACACAAGAAAATTTAAACTAAAAATGGAACATTCGGCCGGGCGCTGTGGCTCACGCCTGTAATCCTAGCTCTTGGGAGGCCGAGGCGGGCGGATTGCTCAAGGTCAGGAGTTCAAAACCAGCCTGAGCAAGAGCGAGACCCCGTCTCTACTATAAACAGAAAGAAATTAATTGGCCAACTGATATATATATATAAAAAATTAGCCGGGCATAGTGGCACATGCCTGTAGTCCCAGCTACTCGGGAGGCTGAGGCAGAAGGATCACTCGAGCCCAGGAGTTTGAGGTTGCTGTGAGCTAGGCTGACGCCACGGCACTCACTCTAGCCTGGACAACAAAGTGAGACTCTGTCTCAAAAAAAAAAAAAAAAAAATGGAACATTCACAATAGCCAGCATCCAATCAAAATTATTAGACATGCTAAAAGCAAGAAATGTAACCCATAATGAAGGGAAAAATCAGTCAATAGAAGCAGATCTAGAAACAACAAAAATGAAATTAGCAGACAAGGACTTTAAAACAACTATTATAAATGTGTTCAAGGAATTAAGAGAAAACATAAACATAATGAATAAGTAAATGGAAATTATTGAAAGAAACATATCAGCATTGGGCATGATGGCTCACGTCAGCAATCCTAGCACTTCGAGAGGCCAAGGTGGGAGGATTGCTTGAGGCCAGGAGTTCGAGATCAGCCTGGGCAACACAGTGAGTCCCTTTCTCTACAAAAAATAGTTTTTAAAAAGTTGGCTGAATGTGGTATCACATACCTGTAGTCCCAGCTACTTGGGAGGCTGAGGCAGGAGGATCACTTGAGCCCAGGAGTTTGAGATTGCATTGAGATATGATGACACCACTGCACTCTAGTCTGGGCAACAGAACAAGACCCTGTCTCAAAAATAATTAATTAATTAATTAAACAAATCAGCTATCTAAAGCTAAAAAAAACCAAAAGCACATAAGGGGAAAAGGCTGAAAAAAAATGAACAGAGCCTCAGCGACCCATGAAATAGAAGCCCCAGAAGAAAAGGAGAGAAGGGGTTGGCAATACAGAAAAAAATATTTTAAGAAAGAAAGACTATCTTCCAAATTTAGTAAACAATATAAACTTATAGGTATAAGAAGTTCAATGAATCCTAGGCAGAATAGACTCAATAAAAATTACACAGAAATGGAGAAAGGGAAGTAAATATATGTTTACATTTTATGTACAGTAGTATAATATTTAAAAGAAAACTATGATAAGATATATTCTGAACACCTCTAGAGCAAACTATAAAAATGTTATAGCTAATAAGACAATAGTATAAATAAAATAAAATTAAATACTAAAATGTTTTCCATCCAGAAGAAGAAAGAGAGAAAGAAAAATAAAACAAAGAATAGATGAGACAAATAGTTATCTGATTTAATACAGCCATATCAATAATTATATTAAATAAAAATAGATTAAAATCATCTATTTAAAGGCAGATACTGTCATACTGGGTAGAAAAGCAAGATCCAACTATAAGCTGCCCATAAGACTTGATCTTTTAATATAAAAATACACATAGGCAAAAAGTTAACGGATAGAAAAAGATATATCGGGCAAATATTAATTATAAAGCTAGAGTGGCTACCTTGATAATCAAAGTAGACTTCATGACAAGAAATATTTCCAGATTAAAGGGAAATATTTCATCATGATACAAGGGTTAATTCATCAAGAATACATCAATATTCAATGTATATGCACCTGAAAACAAAGCATGCAAATACATGAAGAAAAAACAGAACTGAAAAAAAATACACAATAAAAATATAGTTTGAGATATTAATACTCCTCTCTCAGTAAGTGATAGAACAAAAAGGAAAATCAGTAAGGATATAGAAGACTTGAATAACACTATCAACCAATCAAACTTAATTGATATTTATAGAATACTCCACACATCAACTGCAAAATACCCCTCTTTTTAAGAAAAAAGAAATAAAAAAAAAAACCCCTCTTTTTGAGTGCACATGGAACATTTATCTTTTAGGACACAGAAGAGCAGATATTGGTCCATAAAACAAGTTTCAATAGATTTAAAAGACATTCAAATCATACAGACTTTGTTCTTTGACCATACCACAATAGAATTAAATGAAAAATCAATAACAAAAAATCTACAAAATCCACAAATATTTGAAAATTAAACAACACACTTGTTAGTAACCTATGGATCAAATTAGAAAACATTCTGGAAAATTAGAAAATATATTGAACTAAATGATAAATAGATAGATTAAAATATGTGGATACAGTTTAAGAAGTACCTAGTTGGAAATTTATAACTTGAATGCTTGTATCAGAAGAAGAAAGGTTTAAAATCAATGATCTAAGTTCTACCTTATAAAACTAGAAATAGCAAATTAAACCTCAAGTAAATAGAAGAAAATAATAAATATAAGAAAGGAAATCTGTATAATATTATAGAAAATAGGCAAATAATAAAGACAATTGATAAATCTAAAAGTTTATCCTTTAAAAAAATCAATGAAGTAAATAAGCTTCTAGTAAGACAGAAAAAGAAAAAGCAAAAACACAAAAAATAAATATTAGGATAAAAGAGGGGACATTATTACAAGTTTTATAGGCATTAAAAATGTACCCCCATGATATGCTAAAATAAAAAAATCATCTAAGTCAGAAAAAAATTAAAATATCCTTAATAGATAAAATAATAATAATAATACAGAAATATTATGACTCACTTATGCCAATAAATTTAAAAACATAGTCGAAATGGACAATTTGTTTGAAAATACAAATAACTAAAATTGACACAAAAATAAATAGAAAATCTGACCCTATTTCAACCCTAAAGAAATGGTGTATATAATTTAAAATCTTCTGACAGGCCGGGCGCTGTGGCTCACGCCTGTAATCCTAGCTCTTGGGAGGCCGAGGCGGGCGGATTGCTCAAGGTCAGGAGTTCAAAACCAGCCTGAGCAAGAGCGAGACCCCGTCTCTACTATAAATAGAAAGAAATTAATTGGCCAACTGATATATATATAAAAAATTATCCGGGCATGGTGGCGCATGCCTGTAGTCCCAGCTACTTGGGAGGCTGAGGCAGAAGGATCACTCAAGCCCAGGAGTTTGAGGTTGCTGTGAGCTAGGCTGATGCCACAGCACTCTAGCCAGGGCAACAGGAGTGAGACTCTGTCTCAAAAAACAACAACGAAAAAAACAAAAGACATTAAAAGAAAATTACAGTCCAATTCTTCATGAAAATAGGTAAAAATTTCTTAAGAAAATGTTTGCAAGAATCCAGAAATATATATCCAATAATATATATTATTTTATATAATTAAAATAATAATACATCATGACTGAATTGGGTTTATTCTAGATACATGGATTAATTTAACATTTTGGAAATCAATCTTTGTAATTCATCACATTAACAGAGTAAAAAAAATATATCTGATCATTTCAATCAATGCAGAAAACTCATTTCCTGAAATTCAGTGCCAGGTTTTCATTTTAAAAACTCAGCAGACAGGAATAAAAGAAAACTACCTAAACCTAATAAAGGAATCTATAAAAAACTCAAGCAAATGCTATATTTAATATTGACTCAATATTTTTTTCATTAATATTGAGATCAAGGCAAGAATGTTCATTTTTTCCCCTTCTATTCAACATTGTATTGGTATCCCACCTGATGAAATAAGACCTAAAAAATAAACAAATAAAGGCTTACAGATTGGGAAAACAGAAGTTAAACTTTTTAAATTCACATAATACATAATTGTCTACCTAGGAAATACTAACAGGTCTATCCAAAAAAGTCTACTACATTAGTAAGTGAATTTAGTAAGGTTGCAGAATACAAAATCAATACACAAAATCAATTGTATTTCTGTATGCTAGCAACAAACAAGTGGGAAATAAAATTTTAAATGCCATGTACAATAGCATGAAAAATATAAAATACTATGGAATTAATTTAACCAAGCATGGACCTACACTAAAAACTACAAAATAAATTGCTGAAAGAAATTAAAGAAGACCTTTAAAAAATCCAGAGATATTGCATGTTTGTGCGTTGGAAGACTCAATATTGTTAAGCTGTCAATTCGACCCAAATTGATCTATAGATTAAATGCAAACTCAATAAAAACCCAACAGGCATTTTTTTTAAAAGCAATTGCTATACTGAACCTAAAATTTATAGGAAATGCAAAGAACCTATGATAGCTGAAATGATTTTGAAAAAGAAGTTCAAAATAGGAGTACTTAAACTATTTGATTTTAAGACTTACTTTATAGCTACAGTAATCAAAATGTATTATCTGTGGCTGCTTTCTCATTATAATGGCAGATTTGAGTAGTTGCAACAGGGACCATATGGCCCACAAAGCCTAAAATATTTACTATCTAGACTTTTCCAGAAAGTCTGACCCTATGATAGATGATGCTCATATGTAAGATACATTCCTATCTATAATCCCTGGCCTGCTAGGTATCATTCTACCACTTTCTCTGCTACTCATTATATAATAGCATATTAGAATGTAGGTAAGTGAAAATTTTAGAAATATAATCTTTAATCCCTTCTAATGTATTTAAAAATATAAATTGTTCATGAATTTTGTCACTTTAGGCCAGGAGCAGTGGCTCATCCTGCAATCCCAGCACTTAGGGAGGCCAAGGCAGGAGGATCACTTGAGGCTAGGAGTTCAAGACCAGCCTGGGCAGCACAATAAGACCCCACCTCTACAAAAAATGAAAACATTAACCTGGTGTGGTGGCATGCACTTATAATCCCAGCTACTTAGGAGGCTGAGGTGGGAGAATCTCTTGAGCCTAGGAGTTTGAGGCTAGAGTGAGCTATGATCAGGCCTGTTACTAGCCATTGTACTCCAGACTGGGCAACATAGCGAGACTTCATCTCTTAAAAAAAAATTGTAACTTTATAATTAATAATATATTACTTGCAATATCCCTTCCAATGGTTCACAAAGCTGTGGTTGAAAATTGGTCCTATTAGGATAAAGATAATTAAACATTAAATTTGTATAGTCTGTAAATACTCAAATGAGGCATTATAAGTATCATTTGACCCATTTTATAAATGAGGAAGCTGATTGACAAATGCATCTATTAGGGACTGCAAGAAGTAAGGAAGTCATGGTTAGGAAAAGCAGACCAATGTGACAGTATAGGAAGTCATGGTTAGGAAAAGCAGACCAATGTGACAGTAGGTACAAATTGGTGATGAACTGGGTACAGGTAATGAAGAAAGAAAATATAGACAAAATAATTCTGAGTGAGTCCGGGTATTTAGACATAGTTACCTTCGATCTGGGGGGGGGGGGTGATTTGTGAAGAAATATTTATTTAGACATTGAAATTAGATAGCTTATGAGTTCAATTTTCAATTGCTTAAAGAAGTGTTTTTCAAATTAATGAACTCACAGATTACCTGGTCATTTTGTTAGAATGCAAATTCTGATTCTGTAGTTTTGGGACAAGGCCCAAGGGTTTGCACTTCCAACAAGTTCCCAGGTGATTCTTATATGACTTGTTTGAGCACCACACTTTGAGTGGAAAGGCATTAAAGTGACTAATGGAACATCATATGTAGATTTCTTCTGGAAGATAAGGGGAGGGTCCTGACAGGGAGTGCTTTGTAGGCGGTTGGAAGGAAGCTATTGAGTGGTCTTCTCCAGAGGCCAGACAGCAAGGGGCCTGCAATCTTGAGGGGATTTGCAATGCAGAGAAGAGGAGAGCAATCAAGAGACAGAATAAGAAGTGTCAGAAAAAAGGAGAACCAGGAACATTTTGTATCATCAAGGACTCCTACAGAGTACTGAGTTTCAAGGAGGAGGTCAGTATATTCCAACATGTAACTCATTCATCAAACCATCTTCCCTGGCCTCTTTTCTTTGCTTTACTTGCTCTCTTTCTTCCAGCTCTCTCTAGGCTGTAATAGTTGGTTACTGGATTATCTGTCCAAAGTTCCCCAAATATTTTGTTAGGACTGTCACCAATACAACTACCATAATAGCAGCCATGTTTTTATATGACCCTCTGTCCTCTCCCTACAGTTGATTGGTCCAGGCATGGGCACCTGATCCCAGCTGAGCCAATCACATATTTCTTCCCTGGGATTATTCAAAACAGGATTCTATAGAGGCAAGAGTTGTGAGGTGCAAAACTGTCTCTATAGTGGTAAAAATTGTTAGACACAAAATCAACTAATTGTTGGCAGTCATGTTAGAAACCAGCACTGAGAAAAATTAAAGACAGGTGATGGAAGAGAGCCCTGGCAGTATTCCAGTTTTCATTCTGGTTGTTCCCAAGCCTAACTACACCCCTTCCTTTCCCATGATTTTGTTATTCCACACTCCCTTCTATGACCCAGAAAATTCCCCCTATTGCCTAAGTGAGTTTGAGTCACTTGCAACAGAATCCTGACTAATACCTGGCAGACCTTTTCCCACCACGTTTCCTCTTACATCCACCTTCTTCCTTGAGCCTCTGCACCCCTTTGACTGTGGCCTTCCCCGGGCATTTCCACAGGATGACACCAGGCCAAACCAGCTGCTGGGCAGGGACCATAAACCCCAGCCTTGGTCTTGGTGGAAGTTAATGTGTCACTGAACACCAGCGTACCAAATCGATGTGCTCACGGCAACAGCTGAAAAGAGCCCACAAAAGTCTAATCTTTGGCACACTGGGGGCTCCACTGGCAGATTGTTCAGACCCTGGGGGCAGAACTTCATTTGCGTAACCATTTGCAATGCACAATTTCCTTTTTATTCATTTAGATTAAATTAAATTCATTTTGGAATTCTCGAAGTTATTGCTTCTTGACTTCTCCCCACTTACTTCACGTTCTAGGTGCATTTCCCCAAAAACTGAAAGCCGCTTCCATCTCTAGTTCCTTCGATGCCTCAGATCCCAGGTGAGGTTTTATCCCTCCACAGTTCATTAAGATTAGCAAAATAAGTTAACTCTTTAACTGCTGGGAAATTAAAAAAAAAAAAAAAAGATAAAAATCTGCTGTTCTGCAAAAATACAAATATTTTTAGAACTTCCCATCCCCTTCCCCACCTTGAACACACACACACACACACATGGGTGCACACACACACACACACACACATGGGTGCACACACACACACACATGGGTGCACACATACATGCATGTGGGTGCACACACACACACATACACACACCCCCCACATGCCAGGATCCACTGGAGCAACCTGCTCCCACCACCCCTTCTGCAGACAGAAATGCTGGCATTCGTAAGCTGTCACTCTGAGGAAGACAGCAGCTGTGTTATTCCATGATTTATAGAACAGATTTGCATTTCCTTGCCTTTGAAGCTTGCCTATAATCTGCCACATAAATATTTGAAAGACAGGATGGTGGAAACAGACCTAAGCAGCTTAACGGAACACTTGGCAGGTAGAGGACTGGGGCTGGTGTTCATTTCAAGCAACCCCATTGCCCGAGGCCTCTTGGTGTGTGTTGTACAAAATTGAAATTCAGGGTATGAACCCTATCCTGCAATCAAAATCCTACTTGAAGGAAAAGTCAGAAGAATGCCCCTTGGAAGACAGGTTTCATTTTTTGTCTGGTCTCCTGGGGCAAAAGCAGGCCGTCTTCCTTATTCTCTGCTCCGGGAATCGGGAAACAGGGGGCACAAGTGTGTCCGCCACTCTAGAAGCTCCAGGAGTGCTCAGGCAGGCGCGGCCCTGCCCTGCCCCACGGCAGCCCTGAGGCCTCCGAGAGGCAGTTTCACCGGGGAGCAGGAGCATGCCCGTCCCTGAGACTAATTGGAGCTCTGGCTGCCCCAGAGAACCAGGAAGCCTTGGTGGGGGAGCAGAGAAGCCCAGATTTTCCATGTGTGTCCACTGCCATACGGCTTTTCACAAAATGTGGTACAGAGAGCACTTTCTGGTGTTATTTATTATAGCTTCATATCAGGTGGCCATAAGCACAATGCTTTTTAGCCTATTATGAGCTCCAAGTCCTGCAGGAAAAACAATAATCTAAGTTGGTTTAACCTAATTATTTGAGCAGAAAATATGCACTTTTTATTTTCACAGTAGTCCTATTAATATACTATAGGATAAATAGAAAGTGGAACATTATGTCCTAATCTGATTCAGTAAATATGTATTGACCCCCCCACACCCCCGTATGTGCTCAAGGAGGGAGGGACAAAGGTATCTCTCCCCCAAAAGAGATTGAGAATGCCACTCATTGCCTATGCCCCTTATCAGATGTCCCATAAGGTGGGGGAGGGGGGAAGAAGTAGGAGGTGCTTCAATTTAAAAGACTTGTTATAAAACTCAGAAGGGGCAAGGCAGAAAGCACAATGAACAGAGACCCAGACTGATAGTCGGGAGACATGGTCAGTCCAGCCCTGCTGTGAGTCCTGTGGTCCATGTCCTTGGTCCAACCAGTTCACCTCTTGGGGCCCCTGTTTTCTCATCTGCAAAATGAAGCAGTTGACCTAATGACCTCCAAACTTCCTTTCATGCTGTAATGATATTCTATAGCAGACTGGGGCTAGAGCCAGCATTTAGTTTGTCTGAATAGCGGAGTGACCTCTTTTCTCACACCTTCCCAGATATCTACCTGGATTCTAGAACTCCGGGGAAAGAACCTCTGTGTGCCTACAACCAGTGTCCCTAGTGCCTGCAGAATTTAAGACAAGCAGAGGGGGGAGGTTTGGAGATTGGTGACAAAAACCAAACACGGAGCCCCTAAAAGAAAGTTCAGCCTCAAGAAGAAAGGACTCTGTCGCACTCAGCAGCACGGTGACTCTGGGTCTAGGGTAGTGATTTCTACTGCAGCCAGCCACCCTGGAGACGATCACATGTCTGGGGTGTCTCACCAACCTGCCAGCCCCTTGGATGCCAAACACCTCTGCTCTGGGGCCCTATAATATCGTCACACACAGGGCAGGAAGCTGTACTTATACCTCCAAGTAAGATGCTTAGAACCAAAGGACCAGGAAGGCCAAGCAATTCACAGACTTGAGTGAGACATCCTCAAGACCTTCCAGAGAAACCGGGGTTATGGGAAACACTGGGCATGTTGGGTGTCCTGGGGCAGGAAGCCAGGGCGAGGGTACAGATGCTGATGTGGCCTCATCTGGAGGCTCCACAAGCCTACACTAGTTTCACAAAAGCTTCAAAAGAAAACAAGACGTAAAATGAATTGATGGTTGCATTCTGGGGAAGTGGCTGCATGGAAGAGGGAGGGGAAAAGACCGGTTTCCAGGGGAAGGAGGAGGAGGACTGAGTGCTCTCCAGCCTGGTGAGGCTGTGTGGGCATGGCAGCCCGAACCTGGCAGGAGCATGGCATCCCTGGGAGGGGTTTTCACTGTAGGTGAGGGGAGCTACCAGTGCTTGCAGTGGAATGAGGTTTGGGGGCCCAGGCTGCCAATAAGCCCTTATGTTCACCCAGAAACTAAGCTGAAGGAAGCTATAGAGATTACTCTACCCACAGTTGAGCATTCCAGTCCTTGCCTCCTCAGATCCCAGCAGAGCTGCCAGGCACGGCAGCAGCACTGCCCTGCTTCCAGCTGAAGTAGGACCCACTGGGACCACCCCGCCACAGTGTGGGAGCCCGGTGGCATAGAGGACCTGAGGAAGGGGTGCCCTAGTATGTCAGTACACATCAAGAAAGTAGTTCTGGCAGGACGTGGTGGCTTAGGCCTGTAATCCTAGCACTCAGGGAGGCCGAGGCAGGAGGATCGCTTGAGGTCAGGAGTTTGAGACCACCCTCAGCAAGAGCGAGATCTTGTCTCTACTAAAAATAGAAAGAAATTGCTGGGCAACTAAAAGTAGGAAA
>NW_027439033.1:0-32812 GCF_040939455.1 Microcebus murinus | reverse complement strand
AGCCCCGGAATCCGACGTGGAGAGCTGGGTGTACGTCCCCACGAGGAGGCGGTCCCCACCTCCGCGGCTCTCCCCTTGCGGGGGTGGTGAAAGCAGCCACGGGGCCTCGGAGAAGACACCAGGCTGGGCGCCCGCCCCACAGTGGGGGCACGTCCCCCGCAGGCCACTTAGCGACGGCCGCCGGCCGGCGGACGGTTGGGTGGCGCGAGACGCTGCGGCCGCCCTGCTACCGGGTTCCTGGGAGGGCGTCCTGGAACCAGCGTCCACACCAAGCCCTTGGAAGGCCCAGGCGACGGAGGAGCCCCGTCAGGCAGGGGCCGAGGACGGTGACGGCCCGGGCGGGGAGGAGCGTGTCAGGCAGGGGCAGAGGACGGTGACAGGTGACAGGCCGGGCGGGAAGGAGTCAGTCAGGCAGGGGCCGAGGAGGAGACGGGCTGGGTAAGGGTTAGGGTTAGAGTCAGGGCACAAGTCACAATCGCAAAGACCTGGAAGCGACCCGAGTGCCCATCGACCCACGAGTGCGTAAATGAAATGTGGCGCGTGGACACCACGGAGTGCTATTCAGCTAGGAGGAGCAGCGGTGAGAGGGCACCTCTCGTGGTTCTCCTGGCCAGAGCTGGAACCCGTTCCAGTAAGCCAGGTAGCCCAAGAATGGACACACGAGCACCACGTGCTCGCGCTCACCAGCAAATGGGTACGAACCGATGGACACCTAAGTGGACACAGAGGAATCACCTTCATCGGGTGGGTGTCGGGCGGGTGGGGGGAGGGGATGGGCATACACCTCCATTAGGAATGGGGTGGGTGCGCACCGACTGGGGCATGGGCGCACTTGAGGCTCTGACCCGAGGGGGGAGGCTGGGAGAGGGCAACGTACCCGACCTTAACATTGGTACCCCCACAATACGCTGGAACGACATCAGAGGTAAATGAATAAGAACACAGGGGGGAGGGGGGCACGGGCAACACATGTCACCTTAATACTTGGACTCCCATCATCTGCTTGAAAAGAGAGAGAAAAGAAAATGCAATCATAGAGATAAGAGACACTTTTTAAAAATAATGAATCCGAAGAGAAAAGTAAAAGGAGGCCTGTGGAGCAGGTCTGGGTGCGACTCCGGATCCCCCAACATCAGGTGCCACCACCAAAGATTCCTACGTGTAGCCCATAGAACCCCAAAAGCAACGGGACGAGTTCTGGTCACATACTCCCTCCAAATGACATCCTGGCCTTCTTCTGGAACTCCCTCCCCTCTCAGACTCTCAAGGTTTCCTCCAGCGTGTCGGTTCCCACAGAGCAGACCTTTGGTCTGAGACCTGACAGTCCAGAAGCCACGCATGCTGCCGCGTGACGGCGGTGTCGCGGCTTGGGACAAGAGGAGGCCCCACGGTGCGGGCTGGGGCGCCAGGCACCGCGGCGGGCGCTGAGGGTGGGGGTGACCCCCACCCCGGGCCGCCGCCTCGCTCCCAGAGAGGGGACAGAACAAGAGGCAAAACAAAAAAAAAAAAAAAGAAGAAGCCTACGGCACCCGGTATTCCCAGGCGGTCTCCCATCCAAGTACTAACCAGGCCCGACCCTGCTTAGCTTCCGAGACCAGACGAGGTCGGGCGCGTTCAGGGTGGTGTGGCCCTAGACGGCGGAGGGCGCCCCTGCCCCGCTCAAGAAGCCGAGCCTCTCTGCGCTTCCCCGCCGCCTCCTCCCGCCCCAGGCCCCGCACCGGCGCTGACCCGCGCCGGGCCGGGCCTGTTGAGTTCACCGGCCGGGTCCGGCGGGCTCCGAGGGACGGGGGTGACAGGCGGGGCGGGGCGGGCAGGGAGCGGTGGGCCGGGGTGGGGGGCTGTCTCTCTATACACACACACACACACACACACACACTCACACTCACACAAGATGCGCCTCCACGGCTGGACTCGCCAAGGTGGAGACCTTCCAGCCCCCTTCCTCTCCTCGCCTGGCCTCCTTCACCTACCCGCCCCCCACCCCCAGCTCGTGGCCGCCCCCGCCGCCGCCGCCGCCGCCGCCGCCGCCGCCGCCGCCGCCGCCGCCGATTGCGCACGCGCGGATCGCCCGCCCTTTGACCCCAGGCAGGGGCCGCCCTCCCCGACAACCCCTTTCAGCTGGGCCCCCCACCCTGTGGGTGGGCTGCCGCCTATTCCCCCGGGCCCCGGGCTGGGGCACAGCGCATGGGGGAGGGGAGCGAGTGTATGGGGCGTCTCTCTCTCTCTCTAGGGATGTGTCCCATGGGTGGGGTGGCGTGGTTTGTGGGGCGCTGAAGAAATCAGTCCCCTCCATCTCCTACCTCTGGAAAACGCCCAAGCCCTTGGAGAACTGCCGGCAACGCGACCGGGGGGGCCGGGACCCTCCTCTGTGTCCTCCTGTGGCCCAGTCCAAGGGGCCGGGGCCTGGGCCTGGCCGGGGCTGCATTGGACCCCGACCACCCTGGCGTGTGGACTCGCTAAAAATCGGCCATTAGATATTGGATTCCAGCTTCATTGAGGTCATTTCACTAATGAGTGCACCGGAAAGAGTTTCCTAATCCATCTGTGAGGGTGGCAACTGAAAGAGAATTTTAAAGCTGACAGAATAGGCGAGGAAAGGCATAGGAGATTTCCACACCCAGTAAGGAAGCCTTTCCCGAAATGGAAGAAAGAAACGAGCAAACAGAAACACCGGTAGCCCGCCAGGATCAGAGTCTGCCCCCGAGAGAAAGTACCCTGACCAGGTTCACCCGTGGGTGGGTGGCGAGCTAGCGGCATTCAGAAGAGCGAGGCCCGCAGTCTGTGCAGAAGACACCTGCACTCGGGTGTGTGTGTGGCGGCACGATTCACAAGCAGCTCCAGATGTTAAGCCAAGGAGAAGCCAGGGAGTTCCCAACGCCCCAGGTGTCCTCAGCCCACGACTGGCTGCTGGGGGAATGCGAAGCCCGGCTCCTTGTCTCAGAGCGGGACAACCAGGAGGTGTGACGTACACCCCGGGGTTCCCAGGAGGATCAGGCTGAAGCTGGGACTTGGCCTGAAAGTGTCCCCTCGCATGGCCACCCCCTTCCCCTTCCTGCTCCTCTACTCCTGGTGCCCCTCCATCCAGGGGCCAGACCTTAAAGAGTCACCCGCAAGAGAATCCTGGTCCCAAAGGAGCCTTCTGGGGGACCCGTGCTGAGAGAGGTTGTGGGCATGGCCCGCTGGGGCTCTGCCCGACCCAGGGCTGAGAGATGCAACCTCCCAGCTCTGGGTCCCTGCAGGGGAAGCGTTGGCAAGCACAGGGCCAGTCCTCCAAAGGCCCAGGTGCAGGGAGCCCAGGCCAAGCAGCCTGTGGAAGAAGCCACCCCGGGAAGACGACTGCAGGCCACGGCCCTTCCCACCTCCTCCTCCTCCTCCTCCTGCTCCTCCACCCCCACCGACCTCCCACCCCCCACCCCCGACATGGCGCAGGGCTCAGAGACACCTCAGACACTTGCTACCCAAAGTGCAAAGGGCATCAGTTGCTCCTCCAAACCCCCCCCCCTGCCCAGCAGACCGCGTCGTCCAGCCAGCCCCCGGGCCTCCCTGGGGTGCCCAGCACAAAAGTGCAGACAACCACCGGACCCTCAATCTCAGTTTTCGGATGTTTTTGCCACTCTAAGGACCCGCAGGCCAGCTGGGCCTTCTGGCAGGACAGAGAGCCCCGGAATCCGACGTGGAGAGCTGGGTGTACGTCCCCACGAGGAGGCGGTCCCCACCTCCGCGGCTCTCCCCTTGCGGGGGTGGTGAAAGCAGCCACGGGGCCTCGGAGAAGACACCAGGCTGGGCGCCCGCCCCACAGTGGGGGCACGTCCCCCGCAGGCCACTTAGCGACGGCCGCCGGCCGGCGGACGGTTGGGTGGCGCGAGACGCTGCGGCCGCCCTGCTACCGGGTTCCTGGGAGGGCGTCCTGGAACCAGCGTCCACACCAAGCCCTTGGAAGGCCCAGGCGACGGAGGAGCCCCGTCAGGCAGGGGCCGAGGACGGTGACGGCCCGGGCGGGGAGGAGCGTGTCAGGCAGGGGCAGAGGACGGTGACAGGTGACAGGCCGGGCGGGAAGGAGTCAGTCAGGCAGGGGCCGAGGAGGAGACGGGCTGGGTAAGGGTTAGGGTTAGAGTCAGGGCACAAGTCACAATCGCAAAGACCTGGAAGCGACCCGAGTGCCCATCGACCCACGAGTGCGTAAATGAAATGTGGCGCGTGGACACCACGGAGTGCTATTCAGCTAGGAGGAGCAGCGGTGAGAGGGCACCTCTCGTGGTTCTCCTGGCCAGAGCTGGAACCCGTTCCAGTAAGCCAGGTAGCCCAAGAATGGACACACGAGCACCACGTGCTCGCGCTCACCAGCAAATGGGTACGAACCGATGGACACCTAAGTGGACACAGAGGAATCACCTTCATCGGGTGGGTGTCGGGCGGGTGGGGGGAGGGGATGGGCATACACCTCCATTAGGAATGGGGTGGGTGCGCACCGACTGGGGCATGGGCGCACTTGAGGCTCTGACCCGAGGGGGGAGGCTGGGAGAGGGCAACGTACCCGACCTTAACATTGGTACCCCCACAATACGCTGGAACGACATCAGAGGTAAATGAATAAGAACACAGGGGGGAGGGGGGCACGGGCAACACATGTCACCTTAATACTTGGACTCCCATCATCTGCTTGAAAAGAGAGAGAAAAGAAAATGCAATCATAGAGATAAGAGACACTTTTTAAAAATAATGAATCCGAAGAGAAAAGTAAAAGGAGGCCTGTGGAGCAGGTCTGGGTGCGACTCCGGATCCCCCAACATCAGGTGCCACCACCAAAGATTCCTACGTGTAGCCCATAGAACCCCAAAAGCAACGGGACGAGTTCTGGTCACATACTCCCTCCAAATGACATCCTGGCCTTCTTCTGGAACTCCCTCCCCTCTCAGACTCTCAAGGTTTCCTCCAGCGTGTCGGTTCCCACAGAGCAGACCTTTGGTCTGAGACCTGACAGTCCAGAAGCCACGCATGCTGCCGCGTGACGGCGGTGTCGCGGCTTGGGACAAGAGGAGGCCCCACGGTGCGGGCTGGGGCGCCAGGCACCGCGGCGGGCGCTGAGGGTGGGGGTGACCCCCACCCCGGGCCGCCGCCTCGCTCCCAGAGAGGGGACAGAACAAGAGGCAAAACAAAAAAAAAAAAAAAGAAGAAGCCTACGGCACCCGGTATTCCCAGGCGGTCTCCCATCCAAGTACTAACCAGGCCCGACCCTGCTTAGCTTCCGAGACCAGACGAGGTCGGGCGCGTTCAGGGTGGTGTGGCCCTAGACGGCAGAGGGCGCCCCTGCCCCGCTCAAGAAGCCGAGCCTCTCTGCGCTTCCCCGCCGCCTCCTCCCGCCCCAGGCCCCGCACCGGTGCTGACCCGCGCCGGGCCGGGCCTGTTGAGTTCACCGGCCGGGTCCGGCGGGCTCCGAGGGACGGGGGTGACAGGCGGGGCGGGGCGGGCAGGGAGCGGTGGGCCGGGGTGGGGGGCTGTCTCTCTATACACACACACACACACACACACACACTCACACTCACACAAGATGCGCCTCCACGGCTGGACTCGCCAAGGTGGAGACCTTCCAGCCCCCTTCCTCTCCTCGCCTGGCCTCCTTCACCTACCCGCCCCCCACCCCCAGCTCGTGGCCGCCCCCGCCGCCGCCGCCGCCGCCGCCGCCACCGCCGATTGCGCACGCGCGGATCGCCCGCCCTTTGACCCCAGGCAGGGGCCGCCCTCCCCGACAACCCCTTTCAGCTGGGCCCCCCACCCTGTGGGTGGGCTGCCGCCTATTCCCCCGGGCCCCGGGCTGGGGCACAGCGCATGGGGGAGGGGAGCGAGTGTATGGGGCGTCTCTCTCTCTCTCTAGGGATGTGTCCCATGGGTGGGGTGGCGTGGTTTGTGGGGCGCTGAAGAAATCAGTCCCCTCCATCTCCTACCTCTGGAAAACGCCCAAGCCCTTGGAGAACTGCCGGCAACGCGACCGGGGGGGCCGGGACCCTCCTCTGTGTCCTCCTGTGGCCCAGTCCAAGGGGCCGGGGCCTGGGCCTGGCCGGGGCTGCATTGGACCCCGACCACCCTGGCGTGTGGACTCGCTAAAAATCGGCCATTAGATATTGGATTCCAGCTTCATTGAGGTCATTTCACTAATGAGTGCACCGGAAAGAGTTTCCTAATCCATCTGTGAGGGTGGCAACTGAAAGAGAATTTTAAAGCTGACAGAATAGGCGAGGAAAGGCATAGGAGATTTCCACACCCAGTAAGGAAGCCTTTCCCGAAATGGAAGAAAGAAACGAGCAAACAGAAACACCGGTAGCCCGCCAGGATCAGAGTCTGCCCCCGAGAGAAAGTACCCTGACCAGGTTCACCCGTGGGTGGGTGGCGAGCTAGCGGCATTCAGAAGAGCGAGGCCCGCAGTCTGTGCAGAAGACACCTGCACTCGGGTGTGTGTGTGGCGGCACGATTCACAAGCAGCTCCAGATGTTAAGCCAAGGAGAAGCCAGGGAGTTCCCAACGCCCCAGGTGTCCTCAGCCCACGACTGGCTGCTGGGGGAATGCGAAGCCCGGCTCCTTGTCTCAGAGCGGGACAACCAGGAGGTGTGACGTACACCCCGGGGTTCCCAGGAGGATCAGGCTGAAGCTGGGACTTGGCCTGAAAGTGTCCCCTCGCATGGCCACCCCCTTCCCCTTCCTGCTCCTCTACTCCTGGTGCCCCTCCATCCAGGGGCCAGACCTTAAAGAGTCACCCGCAAGAGAATCCTGGTCCCAAAGGAGCCTTCTGGGGGACCCGTGCTGAGAGAGGTTGTGGGCATGGCCCGCTGGGGCTCTGCCCGACCCAGGGCTGAGAGATGCAACCTCCCAGCTCTGGGTCCCTGCAGGGGAAGCGTTGGCAAGCACAGGGCCAGTCCTCCAAAGGCCCAGGTGCAGGGAGCCCAGGCCAAGCAGCCTGTGGAAGAAGCCACCCCGGGAAGACGACTGCAGGCCACGGCCCTTCCCACCTCCTCCTCCTCCTCCTCCTGCTCCTCCACCCCCACCGACCTCCCACCCCCCACCCCCGACATGGCGCAGGGCTCAGAGACACCTCAGACACTTGCTACCCAAAGTGCAAAGGGCATCAGTTGCTCCTCCAAACCCCCCCCCCTGCCCAGCAGACCGCGTCGTCCAGCCAGCCCCCGGGCCTCCCTGGGGTGCCCAGCACAAAAGTGCAGACAACCACCGGACCCTCAATCTCAGTTTTCGGATGTTTTTGCCACTCTAAGGACCCGCAGGCCAGCTGGGCCTTCTGGCAGGACAGAGAGCCCCGGAATCCGACGTGGAGAGCTGGGTGTACGTCCCCACGAGGAGGCGGTCCCCACCTCCGCGGCTCTCCCCTTGCGGGGGGGGGTGAAAGCAGCCACGGGGCCTCGGAGAAGACACCAGGCTGGGCGCCCGCCCCACAGTGGGGGCACGTCCCCCGCAGGCCACTTAGCGACGGCCGCCGGCCGGCGGACGGTTGGGTGGCGCGAGACGCTGCGGCCGCCCTGCTACCGGGTTCCTGGGAGGGCGTCCTGGAACCAGCGTCCACACCAAGCCCTTGGAAGGCCCAGGCGACGGAGGAGCCCCGTCAGGCAGGGGCCGAGGACGGTGACGGCCCGGGCGGGGAGGAGCGTGTCAGGCAGGGGCAGAGGACGGTGACAGGTGACAGGCCGGGCGGGAAGGAGTCAGTCAGGCAGGGGCCGAGGAGGAGACGGGCTGGGTAAGGGTTAGGGTTAGAGTCAGGGCACAAGTCACAATCGCAAAGACCTGGAAGCGACCCGAGTGCCCATCGACCCACGAGTGCGTAAATGAAATGTGGCGCGTGGACACCACGGAGTGCTATTCAGCTAGGAGGAGCAGCGGTGAGAGGGCACCTCTCGTGGTTCTCCTGGCCAGAGCTGGAACCCGTTCCAGTAAGCCAGGTAGCCCAAGAATGGACACACGAGCACCACGTGCTCGCGCTCACCAGCAAATGGGTACGAACCGATGGACACCTAAGTGGACACAGAGGAATCACCTTCATCGGGTGGGTGTCGGGCGGGTGGGGGGAGGGGATGGGCATACACCTCCATTAGGAATGGGGTGGGTGCGCACCGACTGGGGGATGGGCGCACTTGAGGCTCTGACCCGAGGGGGGAGGCAGGGAGAGGGCAACGTACCCGACCCTAACATTGGTACCCCCACAATACGCTGGAACGACATCAGAGGTAAATGAATAAGAACACAGGGGGGAGGGGGGCACGGGCAACACATGTCACCTTAATACTTGGACTCCCATCATCTGCTTGAAAAGAGAGAGAAAAGAAAATGCAATCATAGAGATAAGAGACACTTTTTAAAAATAATGAATCCGAAGAGAAAAGTAAAAGGAGGCCTGTGGAGCAGGTCTGGGTGCGACTCCGGATCCCCCAACATCAGGTGCCACCACCAAAGATTCCTACGTGTAGCCCATAGAACCCCAAAAGCAACGGGACGAGTTCTGGTCACATACTCCCTCCAAATGACATCCTGGCCTTCTTCTGGAACTCCCTCCCCTCTCAGACTCTCAAGGTTTCCTCCAGCGTGTCGGTTCCCACAGAGCAGACCTTTGGTCTGAGACCTGACAGTCCAGAAGCCACGCATGCTGCCGCGTGACGGCGGTGTCGCGGCTTGGGACAAGAGGAGGCCCCACGGTGCGGGCTGGGGCGCCAGGCACCGCGGCGGGCGCTGAGGGTGGGGGTGACCCCCACCCCGGGCCGCCGCCTCGCTCCCAGAGAGGGGACAGAACAAGAGGCAAAACAAAAAAAAAAAAAAAGAAGAAGCCTACGGCACCCGGTATTCCCAGGCGGTCTCCCATCCAAGTACTAACCAGGCCCGACCCTGCTTAGCTTCCGAGACCAGACGAGGTCGGGCGCGTTCAGGGTGGTGTGGCCCTAGACGGCGGAGGGCGCCCCTGCCCCGCTCAAGAAGCCGAGCCTCTCTGCGCTTCCCCGCCGCCTCCTCCCGCCCCAGGCCCCGCACCGGCGCTGACCCGCGCCGGGCCGGGCCTGTTGAGTTCACCGGCCGGGTCCGGCGGGCTCCGAGGGACGGGGGTGACAGGCGGGGCGGGGCGGGCAGGGAGCGGTGGGCCGGGGTGGGGGGCTGTCTCTCTATACACACACACACACACACACACACACTCACACTCACACAAGATGCGCCTCCACGGCTGGACTCGCCAAGGTGGAGACCTTCCAGCCCCCTTCCTCTCCTCGCCTGGCCTCCTTCACCTACCCGCCCCCCACCCCCAGCTCGTGGCCGCCCCCGCCGCCGCCGCCGCCGCCGCCGCCGCCGCCGATTGCGCACGCGCGGATCGCCCGCCCTTTGACCCCAGGCAGGGGCCGCCCTCCCCGACAACCCCTTTCAGCTGGGCCCCCCACCCTGTGGGTGGGCTGCCGCCTATTCCCCCGGGCCCCGGGCTGGGGCACAGCGCATGGGGGAGGGGAGCGAGTGTATGGGGCGTCTCTCTCTCTCTCTAGGGATGTGTCCCATGGGTGGGGTGGCGTGGTTTGTGGGGCGCTGAAGAAATCAGTCCCCTCCATCTCCTACCTCTGGAAAACGCCCAAGCCCTTGGAGAACTGCCGGCAACGCGACCGGGGGGGCCGGGACCCTCCTCTGCGTCCTCCTGTGGCCCAGTCCAAGGGGCCGGGGCCTGGGCCTGGCCGGGGCTGCATTGGACCCCGACCACCCTGGCGTGTGGACTCGCTAAAAATCGGCCATTAGATATTGGATTCCAGCTTCATTGAGGTCATTTCACTAATGAGTGCACCGGAAAGAGTTTCCTAATCCATCTGTGAGGGTGGCAACTGAAAGAGAATTTTAAAGCTGACAGAATAGGCGAGGAAAGGCATAGGAGATTTCCACACCCAGTAAGGAAGCCTTTCCCGAAATGGAAGAAAGAAACGAGCAAACAGAAACACCGGTAGCCCGCCAGGATCAGAGTCTGCCCCCGAGAGAAAGTACCCTGACCAGGTTCACCCGTGGGTGGGTGGCGAGCTAGCGGCATTCAGAAGAGCGAGGCCCGCAGTCTGTGCAGAAGACACCTGCACTCGGGTGTGTGTGTGGCGGCACGATTCACAAGCAGCTCCAGATGTTAAGCCAAGGAGAAGCCAGGGAGTTCCCAACGCCCCAGGTGTCCTCAGCCCACGACTGGCTGCTGGGGGAATGCGAAGCCCGGCTCCTTGTCTCAGAGCGGGACAACCAGGAGGTGTGACGTACACCCCGGGGTTCCCAGGAGGATCAGGCTGAAGCTGGGACTTGGCCTGAAAGTGTCCCCTCGCATGGCCACCCCCTTCCCCTTCCTGCTCCTCTACTCCTGGTGCCCCTCCATCCAGGGGCCAGACCTTAAAGAGTCACCCGCAAGAGAATCCTGGTCCCAAAGGAGCCTTCTGGGGGACCCGTGCTGAGAGAGGTTGTGGGCATGGCCCGCTGGGGCTCTGCCCGACCCAGGGCTGAGAGATGCAACCTCCCAGCTCTGGGTCCCTGCAGGGGAAGCGTTGGCAAGCACAGGGCCAGTCCTCCAAAGGCCCAGGTGCAGGGAGCCCAGGCCAAGCAGCCTGTGGAAGAAGCCACCCCGGGAAGACGACTGCAGGCCACGGCCCTTCCCACCTCCTCCTCCTCCTCCTCCTGCTCCTCCACCCCCACCGACCTCCCACCCCCCACCCCCGACATGGCGCAGGGCTCAGAGACACCTCAGACACTTGCTACCCAAAGTGCAAAGGGCATCAGTTGCTCCTCCAAACCCCCCCCCCTGCCCAGCAGACCGCGTCGTCCAGCCAGCCCCCGGGCCTCCCTGGGGTGCCCAGCACAAAAGTGCAGACAACCACCGGACCCTCAATCTCAGTTTTCGGATGTTTTTGCCACTCTAAGGACCCGCAGGCCAGCTGGGCCTTCTGGCAGGACAGAGAGCCCCGGAATCCGACGTGGAGAGCTGGGTGTACGTCCCCACGAGGAGGCGGTCCCCACCTCCGCGGCTCTCCCCTTGCGGGGGGGGGTGAAAGCAGCCACGGGGCCTCGGAGAAGACACCAGGCTGGGCGCCCGCCCCACAGTGGGGGCACGTCCCCCGCAGGCCACTTAGCGACGGCCGCCGGCCGGCGGACGGTTGGGTGGCGCGAGACGCTGCGGCCGCCCTGCTACCGGGTTCCTGGGAGGGCGTCCTGGAACCAGCGTCCACACCAAGCCCTTGGAAGGCCCAGGCGACGGAGGAGCCCCGTCAGGCAGGGGCCGAGGACGGTGACGGCCCGGGCGGGGAGGAGCGTGTCAGGCAGGGGCAGAGGACGGTGACAGGTGACAGGCCGGGCGGGAAGGAGTCAGTCAGGCAGGGGCCGAGGAGGAGACGGGCTGGGTAAGGGTTAGGGTTAGAGTCAGGGCACAAGTCACAATCGCAAAGACCTGGAAGCGACCCGAGTGCCCATCGACCCACGAGTGCGTAAATGAAATGTGGCGCGTGGACACCACGGAGTGCTATTCAGCTAGGAGGAGCAGCGGTGAGAGGGCACCTCTCGTGGTTCTCCTGGCCAGAGCTGGAACCCGTTCCAGTAAGCCAGGTAGCCCAAGAATGGACACACGAGCACCACGTGCTCGCGCTCACCAGCAAATGGGTACGAACCGATGGACACCTAAGTGGACACAGAGGAATCACCTTCATCGGGTGGGTGTCGGGCGGGTGGGGGGAGGGGATGGGCATACACCTCCATTAGGAATGGGGTGGGTGCGCACCGACTGGGGGATGGGCGCACTTGAGGCTCTGACCCGAGGGGGGAGGCAGGGAGAGGGCAACGTACCCGACCCTAACATTGGTACCCCCACAATACGCTGGAACGACATCAGAGGTAAATGAATAAGAACACAGGGGGGAGGGGGGCACGGGCAACACATGTCACCTTAATACTTGGACTCCCATCATCTGCTTGAAAAGAGAGAGAAAAGAAAATGCAATCATAGAGATAAGAGACACTTTTTAAAAATAATGAATCCGAAGAGAAAAGTAAAAGGAGGCCTGTGGAGCAGGTCTGGGTGCGACTCCGGATCCCCCAACATCAGGTGCCACCACCAAAGATTCCTACGTGTAGCCCATAGAACCCCAAAAGCAACGGGACGAGTTCTGGTCACATACTCCCTCCAAATGACATCCTGGCCTTCTTCTGGAACTCCCTCCCCTCTCAGACTCTCAAGGTTTCCTCCAGCGTGTCGGTTCCCACAGAGCAGACCTTTGGTCTGAGACCTGACAGTCCAGAAGCCACGCATGCTGCCGCGTGACGGCGGTGTCGCGGCTTGGGACAAGAGGAGGCCCCACGGTGCGGGCTGGGGCGCCAGGCACCGCGGCGGGCGCTGAGGGTGGGGGTGACCCCCACCCCGGGCCGCCGCCTCGCTCCCAGAGAGGGGACAGAACAAGAGGCAAAACAAAAAAAAAAAAAAAGAAGAAGCCTACGGCACCCGGTATTCCCAGGCGGTCTCCCATCCAAGTACTAACCAGGCCCGACCCTGCTTAGCTTCCGAGACCAGACGAGGTCGGGCGCGTTCAGGGTGGTGTGGCCCTAGACGGCGGAGGGCGCCCCTGCCCCGCTCAAGAAGCCGAGCCTCTCTGCGCTTCCCCGCCGCCTCCTCCCGCCCCAGGCCCCGCACCGGCGCTGACCCGCGCCGGGCCGGGCCTGTTGAGTTCACCGGCCGGGTCCGGCGGGCTCCGAGGGACGGGGGTGACAGGCGGGGCGGGGCGGGCAGGGAGCGGTGGGCCGGGGTGGGGGGCTGTCTCTCTATACACACACACACACACACACACACACTCACACTCACACAAGATGCGCCTCCACGGCTGGACTCGCCAAGGTGGAGACCTTCCAGCCCCCTTCCTCTCCTCGCCTGGCCTCCTTCACCTACCCGCCCCCCACCCCCAGCTCGTGGCCGCCCCCGCCGCCGCCGCCGCCGCCGCCGCCGCCGCCGATTGCGCACGCGCGGATCGCCCGCCCTTTGACCCCAGGCAGGGGCCGCCCTCCCCGACAACCCCTTTCAGCTGGGCCCCCCACCCTGTGGGTGGGCTGCCGCCTATTCCCCCGGGCCCCGGGCTGGGGCACAGCGCATGGGGGAGGGGAGCGAGTGTATGGGGCGTCTCTCTCTCTCTCTAGGGATGTGTCCCATGGGTGGGGTGGCGTGGTTTGTGGGGCGCTGAAGAAATCAGTCCCCTCCATCTCCTACCTCTGGAAAACGCCCAAGCCCTTGGAGAACTGCCGGCAACGCGACCGGGGGGGCCGGGACCCTCCTCTGCGTCCTCCTGTGGCCCAGTCCAAGGGGCCGGGGCCTGGGCCTGGCCGGGGCTGCATTGGACCCCGACCACCCTGGCGTGTGGACTCGCTAAAAATCGGCCATTAGATATTGGATTCCA
This sequence comes from Microcebus murinus, assembly GCF_040939455.1. Classification (NCBI taxonomy): domain Eukaryota; kingdom Metazoa; phylum Chordata; class Mammalia; order Primates; family Cheirogaleidae; genus Microcebus; species Microcebus murinus. The sequence goes on along the minus strand of NW_027439033.1, from coordinate 19,397 downwards.
GCTTCATTGAGGTCATTTCACTAATGAGTGCACCGGAAAGAGTTTCCTAATCCATCTGTGAGGGTGGCAACTGAAAGAGAATTTTAAAGCTGACAGAATAGGCGAGGAAAGGCATAGGAGATTTCCACACCCAGTAAGGAAGCCTTTCCCGAAATGGAAGAAAGAAACGAGCAAACAGAAACACCGGTAGCCCGCCAGGATCAGAGTCTGCCCCCGAGAGAAAGTACCCTGACCAGGTTCACCCGTGGGTGGGTGGCGAGCTAGCGGCATTCAGAAGAGCGAGGCCCGCAGTCTGTGCAGAAGACACCTGCACTCGGGTGTGTGTGTGGCGGCACGATTCACAAGCAGCTCCAGATGTTAAGCCAAGGAGAAGCCAGGGAGTTCCCAACGCCCCAGGTGTCCTCAGCCCACGACTGGCTGCTGGGGGAATGCGAAGCCCGGCTCCTTGTCTCAGAGCGGGACAACCAGGAGGTGTGACGTACACCCCGGGGTTCCCAGGAGGATCAGGCTGAAGCTGGGACTTGGCCTGAAAGTGTCCCCTCGCATGGCCACCCCCTTCCCCTTCCTGCTCCTCTACTCCTGGTGCCCCTCCATCCAGGGGCCAGACCTTAAAGAGTCACCCGCAAGAGAATCCTGGTCCCAAAGGAGCCTTCTGGGGGACCCGTGCTGAGAGAGGTTGTGGGCATGGCCCGCTGGGGCTCTGCCCGACCCAGGGCTGAGAGATGCAACCTCCCAGCTCTGGGTCCCTGCAGGGGAAGCGTTGGCAAGCACAGGGCCAGTCCTCCAAAGGCCCAGGTGCAGGGAGCCCAGGCCAAGCAGCCTGTGGAAGAAGCCACCCCGGGAAGACGACTGCAGGCCACGGCCCTTCCCACCTCCTCCTCCTCCTCCTCCTGCTCCTCCACCCCCACCGACCTCCCACCCCCCACCCCCGACATGGCGCAGGGCTCAGAGACACCTCAGACACTTGCTACCCAAAGTGCAAAGGGCATCAGTTGCTCCTCCAAACCCCCCCCCCTGCCCAGCAGACCGCGTCGTCCAGCCAGCCCCCGGGCCTCCCTGGGGTGCCCAGCACAAAAGTGCAGACAACCACCGGACCCTCAATCTCAGTTTTCGGATGTTTTTGCCACTCTAAGGACCCGCAGGCCAGCTGGGCCTTCTGGCAGGACAGAGAGCCCCGGAATCCGACGTGGAGAGCTGGGTGTACGTCCCCACGAGGAGGCGGTCCCCACCTCCGCGGCTCTCCCCTTGCGGGGGGGGGTGAAAGCAGCCACGGGGCCTCGGAGAAGACACCAGGCTGGGCGCCCGCCCCACAGTGGGGGCACGTCCCCCGCAGGCCACTTAGCGACGGCCGCCGGCCGGCGGACGGTTGGGTGGCGCGAGACGCTGCGGCCGCCCTGCTACCGGGTTCCTGGGAGGGCGTCCTGGAACCAGCGTCCACACCAAGCCCTTGGAAGGCCCAGGCGACGGAGGAGCCCCGTCAGGCAGGGGCCGAGGACGGTGACGGCCCGGGCGGGGAGGAGCGTGTCAGGCAGGGGCAGAGGACGGTGACAGGTGACAGGCCGGGCGGGAAGGAGTCAGTCAGGCAGGGGCCGAGGAGGAGACGGGCTGGGTAAGGGTTAGGGTTAGAGTCAGGGCACAAGTCACAATCGCAAAGACCTGGAAGCGACCCGAGTGCCCATCGACCCACGAGTGCGTAAATGAAATGTGGCGCGTGGACACCACGGAGTGCTATTCAGCTAGGAGGAGCAGCGGTGAGAGGGCACCTCTCGTGGTTCTCCTGGCCAGAGCTGGAACCCGTTCCAGTAAGCCAGGTAGCCCAAGAATGGACACACGAGCACCACGTGCTCGCGCTCACCAGCAAATGGGTACGAACCGATGGACACCTAAGTGGACACAGAGGAATCACCTTCATCGGGTGGGTGTCGGGCGGGTGGGGGGAGGGGATGGGCATACACCTCCATTAGGAATGGGGTGGGTGCGCACCGACTGGGGGATGGGCGCACTTGAGGCTCTGACCCGAGGGGGGAGGCAGGGAGAGGGCAACGTACCCGACCCTAACATTGGTACCCCCACAATACGCTGGAACGACATCAGAGGTAAATGAATAAGAACACAGGGGGGAGGGGGGCACGGGCAACACATGTCACCTTAATACTTGGACTCCCATCATCTGCTTGAAAAGAGAGAGAAAAGAAAATGCAATCATAGAGATAAGAGACACTTTTTAAAAATAATGAATCCGAAGAGAAAAGTAAAAGGAGGCCTGTGGAGCAGGTCTGGGTGCGACTCCGGATCCCCCAACATCAGGTGCCACCACCAAAGATTCCTACGTGTAGCCCATAGAACCCCAAAAGCAACGGGACGAGTTCTGGTCACATACTCCCTCCAAATGACATCCTGGCCTTCTTCTGGAACTCCCTCCCCTCTCAGACTCTCAAGGTTTCCTCCAGCGTGTCGGTTCCCACAGAGCAGACCTTTGGTCTGAGACCTGACAGTCCAGAAGCCACGCATGCTGCCGCGTGACGGCGGTGTCGCGGCTTGGGACAAGAGGAGGCCCCACGGTGCGGGCTGGGGCGCCAGGCACCGCGGCGGGCGCTGAGGGTGGGGGTGACCCCCACCCCGGGCCGCCGCCTCGCTCCCAGAGAGGGGACAGAACAAGAGGCAAAACAAAAAAAAAAAAAAAGAAGAAGCCTACGGCACCCGGTATTCCCAGGCGGTCTCCCATCCAAGTACTAACCAGGCCCGACCCTGCTTAGCTTCCGAGACCAGACGAGGTCGGGCGCGTTCAGGGTGGTGTGGCCCTAGACGGCGGAGGGCGCCCCTGCCCCGCTCAAGAAGCCGAGCCTCTCTGCGCTTCCCCGCCGCCTCCTCCCGCCCCAGGCCCCGCACCGGCGCTGACCCGCGCCGGGCCGGGCCTGTTGAGTTCACCGGCCGGGTCCGGCGGGCTCCGAGGGACGGGGGTGACAGGCGGGGCGGGGCGGGCAGGGAGCGGTGGGCCGGGGTGGGGGGCTGTCTCTCTATACACACACACACACACACACACACACTCACACTCACACAAGATGCGCCTCCACGGCTGGACTCGCCAAGGTGGAGACCTTCCAGCCCCCTTCCTCTCCTCGCCTGGCCTCCTTCACCTACCCGCCCCCCACCCCCAGCTCGTGGCCGCCCCCGCCGCCGCCGCCGCCGCCGCCGCCGCCGCCGATTGCGCACGCGCGGATCGCCCGCCCTTTGACCCCAGGCAGGGGCCGCCCTCCCCGACAACCCCTTTCAGCTGGGCCCCCCACCCTGTGGGTGGGCTGCCGCCTATTCCCCCGGGCCCCGGGCTGGGGCACAGCGCATGGGGGAGGGGAGCGAGTGTATGGGGCGTCTCTCTCTCTCTCTAGGGATGTGTCCCATGGGTGGGGTGGCGTGGTTTGTGGGGCGCTGAAGAAATCAGTCCCCTCCATCTCCTACCTCTGGAAAACGCCCAAGCCCTTGGAGAACTGCCGGCAACGCGACCGGGGGGGCCGGGACCCTCCTCTGCGTCCTCCTGTGGCCCAGTCCAAGGGGCCGGGGCCTGGGCCTGGCCGGGGCTGCATTGGACCCCGACCACCCTGGCGTGTGGACTCGCTAAAAATCGGCCATTAGATATTGGATTCCAGCTTCATTGAGGTCATTTCACTAATGAGTGCACCGGAAAGAGTTTCGGAAAGAGTTTCCTAATCCATCTGTGAGGGTGGCAACTGAAAGAGAATTTTAAAGCTGACAGAATAGGCGAGGAAAGGCATAGGAGATTTCCACACCCAGTAAGGAAGCCTTTCCCGAAATGGAAGAAAGAAACGAGCAAACAGAAACACCGGTAGCCCGCCAGGATCAGAGTCTGCCCCCGAGAGAAAGTACCCTGACCAGGTTCACCCGTGGGTGGGTGGCGAGCTAGCGGCATTCAGAAGAGCGAGGCCCGCAGTCTGTGCAGAAGACACCTGCACTCGGGTGTGTGTGTGGCGGCACGATTCACAAGCAGCTCCAGATGTTAAGCCAAGGAGAAGCCAGGGAGTTCCCAACGCCCCAGGTGTCCTCAGCCCACGACTGGCTGCTGGGGGAATGCGAAGCCCGGCTCCTTGTCTCAGAGCGGGACAACCAGGAGGTGTGACGTACACCCCGGGGTTCCCAGGAGGATCAGGCTGAAGCTGGGACTTGGCCTGAAAGTGTCCCCTCGCATGGCCACCCCCTTCCCCTTCCTGCTCCTCTACTCCTGGTGCCCCTCCATCCAGGGGCCAGACCTTAAAGAGTCACCCGCAAGAGAATCCTGGTCCCAAAGGAGCCTTCTGGGGGACCCGTGCTGAGAGAGGTTGTGGGCATGGCCCGCTGGGGCTCTGCCCGACCCAGGGCTGAGAGATGCAACCTCCCAGCTCTGGGTCCCTGCAGGGGAAGCGTTGGCAAGCACAGGGCCAGTCCTCCAAAGGCCCAGGTGCAGGGAGCCCAGGCCAAGCAGCCTGTGGAAGAAGCCACCCCGGGAAGACGACTGCAGGCCACGGCCCTTCCCACCTCCTCCTCCTCCTCCTCCTGCTCCTCCACCCCCACCGACCTCCCACCCCCCACCCCCGACATGGCGCAGGGCTCAGAGACACCTCAGACACTTGCTACCCAAAGTGCAAAGGGCATCAGTTGCTCCTCCAAACCCCCCCCCCTGCCCAGCAGACCGCGTCGTCCAGCCAGCCCCCGGGCCTCCCTGGGGTGCCCAGCACAAAAGTGCAGACAACCACCGGACCCTCAATCTCAGTTTTCGGATGTTTTTGCCACTCTAAGGACCCGCAGGCCAGCTGGGCCTTCTGGCAGGACAGAGAGCCCCGGAATCCGACGTGGAGAGCTGGGTGTACGTCCCCACGAGGAGGCGGTCCCCACCTCCGCGGCTCTCCCCTTGCGGGGGGGGGTGAAAGCAGCCACGGGGCCTCGGAGAAGACACCAGGCTGGGCGCCCGCCCCACAGTGGGGGCACGTCCCCCGCAGGCCACTTAGCGACGGCCGCCGGCCGGCGGACGGTTGGGTGGCGCGAGACGCTGCGGCCGCCCTGCTACCGGGTTCCTGGGAGGGCGTCCTGGAACCAGCGTCCACACCAAGCCCTTGGAAGGCCCAGGCGACGGAGGAGCCCCGTCAGGCAGGGGCCGAGGACGGTGACGGCCCGGGCGGGGAGGAGCGTGTCAGGCAGGGGCAGAGGACGGTGACAGGTGACAGGCCGGGCGGGAAGGAGTCAGTCAGGCAGGGGCCGAGGAGGAGACGGGCTGGGTAAGGGTTAGGGTTAGAGTCAGGGCACAAGTCACAATCGCAAAGACCTGGAAGCGACCCGAGTGCCCATCGACCCACGAGTGCGTAAATGAAATGTGGCGCGTGGACACCACGGAGTGCTATTCAGCTAGGAGGAGCAGCGGTGAGAGGGCACCTCTCGTGGTTCTCCTGGCCAGAGCTGGAACCCGTTCCAGTAAGCCAGGTAGCCCAAGAATGGACACACGAGCACCACGTGCTCGCGCTCACCAGCAAATGGGTACGAACCGATGGACACCTAAGTGGACACAGAGGAATCACCTTCATCGGGTGGGTGTCGGGCGGGTGGGGGGAGGGGATGGGCATACACCTCCATTAGGAATGGGGTGGGTGCGCACCGACTGGGGCATGGGCGCACTTGAGGCTCTGACCCGAGGGGGGAGGCTGGGAGAGGGCAACGTACCCGACCTTAACATTGGTACCCCCACAATACGCTGGAACGACATCAGAGGTAAATGAATAAGAACACAGGGGGGAGGGGGGCACGGGCAACACATGTCACCTTAATACTTGGACTCCCATCATCTGCTTGAAAAGAGAGAGAAAAGAAAATGCAATCATAGAGATAAGAGACACTTTTTAAAAATAATGAATCCGAAGAGAAAAGTAAAAGGAGGCCTGTGGAGCAGGTCTGGGTGCGACTCCGGATCCCCCAACATCAGGTGCCACCACCAAAGATTCCTACGTGTAGCCCATAGAACCCCAAAAGCAACGGGACGAGTTCTGGTCACATACTCCCTCCAAATGACATCCTGGCCTTCTTCTGGAACTCCCTCCCCTCTCAGACTCTCAAGGTTTCCTCCAGCGTGTCGGTTCCCACAGAGCAGACCTTTGGTCTGAGACCTGACAGTCCAGAAGCCACGCATGCTGCCGCGTGACGGCGGTGTCGCGGCTTGGGACAAGAGGAGGCCCCACGGTGCGGGCTGGGGCGCCAGGCACCGCGGCGGGCGCTGAGGGTGGGGGTGACCCCCACCCCGGGCCGCCGCCTCGCTCCCAGAGAGGGGACAGAACAAGAGGCAAAACAAAAAAAAAAAAAAAGAAGAAGCCTACGGCACCCGGTATTCCCAGGCGGTCTCCCATCCAAGTACTAACCAGGCCCGACCCTGCTTAGCTTCCGAGACCAGACGAGGTCGGGCGCGTTCAGGGTGGTGTGGCCCTAGACGGCGGAGGGCGCCCCTGCCCCGCTCAAGAAGCCGAGCCTCTCTGCGCTTCCCCGCCGCCTCCTCCCGCCCCAGGCCCCGCACCGGCGCTGACCCGCGCCGGGCCGGGCCTGTTGAGTTCACCGGCCGGGTCCGGCGGGCTCCGAGGGACGGGGGTGACAGGCGGGGCGGGGCGGGCAGGGAGCGGTGGGCCGGGGTGGGGGGCTGTCTCTCTATACACACACACACACACACACACACACTCACACTCACACAAGATGCGCCTCCACGGCTGGACTCGCCAAGGTGGAGACCTTCCAGCCCCCTTCCTCTCCTCGCCTGGCCTCCTTCACCTACCCGCCCCCCACCCCCAGCTCGTGGCCGCCCCCGCCGCCGCCGCCGCCGCCGCCGCCGCCGCCGATTGCGCACGCGCGGATCGCCCGCCCTTTGACCCCAGGCAGGGGCCGCCCTCCCCGACAACCCCTTTCAGCTGGGCCCCCCACCCTGTGGGTGGGCTGCGGCCTATTCCCCCGGGCCCCGGGCTGGGGCACAGCGCATGGGGGAGGGGAGCGAGTGTATGGGGCGTCTCTCTCTCTCTCTAGGGATGTGTCCCATGGGTGGGGTGGCGTGGTTTGTGGGGCGCTGAAGAAATCAGTCCCCTCCATCTCCTACCTCTGGAAAACGCCCAAGCCCTTGGAGAACTGCCGGCAACGCGACCGGGGGGGCCGGGACCCTCCTCTGTGTCCTCCTGTGGCCCAGTCCAAGGGGCCGGGGCCTGGGCCTGGCCGGGGCTGCATTGGACCCCGACCACCCTGGCGTGTGGACTCGCTAAAAATCGGCCATTAGATATTGGATTCCAGCTTCATTGAGGTCATTTCACTAATGAGTGCACCGGAAAGAGTTTCCTAATCCATCTGTGAGGGTGGCAACTGAAAGAGAATTTTAAAGCTGACAGAATAGGCGAGGAAAGGCATAGGAGATTTCCACACCCAGTAAGGAAGCCTTTCCCGAAATGGAAGAAAGAAACGAGCAAACAGAAACACCGGTAGCCCGCCAGGATCAGAGTCTGCCCCCGAGAGAAAGTACCCTGACCAGGTTCACCCGTGGGTGGGTGGCGAGCTAGCGGCATTCAGAAGAGCGAGGCCCGCAGTCTGTGCAGAAGACACCTGCACTCGGGTGTGTGTGTGGCGGCACGATTCACAAGCAGCTCCAGATGTTAAGCCAAGGAGAAGCCAGGGAGTTCCCAACGCCCCAGGTGTCCTCAGCCCACGACTGGCTGCTGGGGGAATGCGAAGCCCGGCTCCTTGTCTCAGAGCGGGACAACCAGGAGGTGTGACGTACACCCCGGGGTTCCCAGGAGGATCAGGCTGAAGCTGGGACTTGGCCTGAAAGTGTCCCCTCGCATGGCCACCCCCTTCCCCTTCCTGCTCCTCTACTCCTGGTGCCCCTCCATCCAGGGGCCAGACCTTAAAGAGTCACCCGCAAGAGAATCCTGGTCCCAAAGGAGCCTTCTGGGGGACCCGTGCTGAGAGAGGTTGTGGGCATGGCCCGCTGGGGCTCTGCCCGACCCAGGGCTGAGAGATGCAACCTCCCAGCTCTGGGTCCCTGCAGGGGAAGCGTTGGCAAGCACAGGGCCAGTCCTCCAAAGGCCCAGGTGCAGGGAGCCCAGGCCAAGCAGCCTGTGGAAGAAGCCACCCCGGGAAGACGACTGCAGGCCACGGCCCTTCCCACCTCCTCCTCCTCCTCCTCCTGCTCCTCCACCCCCACCGACCTCCCACCCCCCACCCCCGACATGGCGCAGGGCTCAGAGACACCTCAGACACTTGCTACCCAAAGTGCAAAGGGCATCAGTTGCTCCTCCAAACCCCCCCCCCTGCCCAGCAGACCGCGTCGTCCAGCCAGCCCCCGGGCCTCCCTGGGGTGCCCAGCACAAAAGTGCAGACAACCACCGGACCCTCAATCTCAGTTTTCGGATGTTTTTGCCACTCTAAGGACCCGCAGGCCAGCTGGGCCTTCTGGCAGGACAGAGAGCCCCGGAATCCGACGTGGAGAGCTGGGTGTACGTCCCCACGAGGAGGCGGTCCCCACCTCCGCGGCTCTCCCCTTGCGGGGGGGGGGAAAGCAGCCACGGGGCCTCGGAGAAGACACCAGGCTGGGCGCCCGCCCCACAGTGGGGGCACGTCCCCCGCAGGCCACTTAGCGACGGCCGCCGGCCGGCGGACGGTTGGGTGGCGCGAGACGCTGCGGCCGCCCTGCTACCGGGTTCCTGGGAGGGCGTCCTGGAACCAGCGTCCACACCAAGCCCTTGGAAGGCCCAGGCGACGGAGGAGCCCCGTCAGGCAGGGGCCGAGGACGGTGACGGCCCGGGCGGGGAGGAGCGTGTCAGGCAGGGGCAGAGGACGGTGACAGGTGACAGGCCGGGCGGGAAGGAGTCAGTCAGGCAGGGGCCGAGGAGGAGACGGGCTGGGTAAGGGTTAGGGTTAGAGTCAGGGCACAAGTCACAATCGCAAAGACCTGGAAGCGACCCGAGTGCCCATCGACCCACGAGTGCGTAAATGAAATGTGGCGCGTGGACACCACGGAGTGCTATTCAGCTAGGAGGAGCAGCGGTGAGAGGGCACCTCTCGTGGTTCTCCTGGCCAGAGCTGGAACCCGTTCCAGTAAGCCAGGTAGCCCAAGAATGGACACACGAGCACCACGTGCTCGCGCTCACCAGCAAATGGGTACGAACCGATGGACACCTAAGTGGACACAGAGGAATCACCTTCATCGGGTGGGTGTCGGGCGGGTGGGGGGAGGGGATGGGCATACACCTCCATTAGGAATGGGGTGGGTGCGCACCGACTGGGGCATGGGCGCACTTGAGGCTCTGACCCGAGGGGGGAGGCTGGGAGAGGGCAACGTACCCGACCTTAACATTGGTACCCCCACAATACGCTGGAACGACATCAGAGGTAAATGAATAAGAACACAGGGGGGAGGGGGGCACGGGCAACACATGTCACCTTAATACTTGGACTCCCATCATCTGCTTGAAAAGAGAGAGAAAAGAAAATGCAATCATAGAGATAAGAGACACTTTTTAAAAATAATGAATCCGAAAAGTAAAAGGAGGCCTGTGGAGCAGGTCTGGGTGCGACTCCGGATCCCCCAACATCAGGTGCCACCACCAAAGATTCCTACGTGTAGCCCATAGAACCCCAAAAGCAACGGGACGAGTTCTGGTCACATACTCCCTCCAAATGACATCCTGGCCTTCTTCTGGAACTCCCTCCCCTCTCAGACTCTCAAGGTTTCCTCCAGCGTGTCGGTTCCCACAGAGCAGACCTTTGGTCTGAGACCTGACAGTCCAGAAGCCACGCATGCTGCCGCGTGACGGCGGTGTCGCGGCTTGGGACAAGAGGAGGCCCCACGGTGCGGGCTGGGGCGCCAGGCACCGCGGCGGGCGCTGAGGGTGGGGGTGACCCCCACCCCGGGCCGCCGCCTCGCTCCCAGAGAGGGGACAGAACAAGAGGCAAAACAAAAAAAAAAAAAAAGAAGAAGCCTACGGCACCCGGTATTCCCAGGCGGTCTCCCATCCAAGTACTAACCAGGCCCGACCCTGCTTAGCTTCCGAGACCAGACGAGGTCGGGCGCGTTCAGGGTGGTGTGGCCCTAGACGGCGGAGGGCGCCCCTGCCCCGCTCAAGAAGCCGAGCCTCTCTGCGCTTCCCCGCCGCCTCCTCCCGCCCCAGGCCCCGCACCGGCGCTGACCCGCGCCGGGCCGGGCCTGTTGAGTTCACCGGCCGGGTCCGGCGGGCTCCGAGGGACGGGGGTGACAGGCGGGGCGGGGCGGGCAGGGAGCGGTGGGCCGGGGTGGGGGGCTGTCTCTCTATACACACACACACACACACACACACACTCACACTCACACAAGATGCGCCTCCACGGCTGGACTCGCCAAGGTGGAGACCTTCCAGCCCCCTTCCTCTCCTCGCCTGGCCTCCTTCACCTACCCGCCCCCCACCCCCAGCTCGTGGCCGCCCCCGCCGCCGCCGCCGCCGCCGCCGCCGCCGCCGCCGCCGCCGCCGATTGCGCACGCGCGGATCGCCCGCCCTTTGACCCCAGGCAGGGGCCGCCCTCCCCGACAACCCCTTTCAGCTGGGCCCCCCACCCTGTGGGTGGGCTGCCGCCTATTCCCCCGGGCCCCGGGCTGGGGCACAGCGCATGGGGGAGGGGAGCGAGTGTATGGGGCGTCTCTCTCTCTCTCTAGGGATGTGTCCCATGGGTGGGGTGGCGTGGTTTGTGGGGCGCTGAAGAAATCAGTCCCCTCCATCTCCTACCTCTGGAAAACGCCCAAGCCCTTGGAGAACTGCCGGCAACGCGACCGGGGGGGCCGGGACCCTCCTCTGTGTCCTCCTGTGGCCCAGTCCAAGGGGCCGGGGCCTGGGCCTGGCCGGGGCTGCATTGGACCCCGACCACCCTGGCGTGTGGACTCGCTAAAAATCGGCCATTAGATATTGGATTCCAGCTTCATTGAGGTCATTTCACTAATGAGTGCACCGGAAAGAGTTTCCTAATCCATCTGTGAGGGTGGCAACTGAAAGAGAATTTTAAAGCTGACAGAATAGGCGAGGAAAGGCATAGGAGATTTCCACACCCAGTAAGGAAGCCTTTCCCGAAATGGAAGAAAGAAACGAGCAAACAGAAACACCGGTAGCCCGCCAGGATCAGAGTCTGCCCCCGAGAGAAAGTACCCTGACCAGGTTCACCCGTGGGTGGGTGGCGAGCTAGCGGCATTCAGAAGAGCGAGGCCCGCAGTCTGTGCAGAAGACACCTGCACTCGGGTGTGTGTGTGGCGGCACGATTCACAAGCAGCTCCAGATGTTAAGCCAAGGAGAAGCCAGGGAGTTCCCAACGCCCCAGGTGTCCTCAGCCCACGACTGGCTGCTGGGGGAATGCGAAGCCCGGCTCCTTGTCTCAGAGCGGGACAACCAGGAGGTGTGACGTACACCCCGGGGTTCCCAGGAGGATCAGGCTGAAGCTGGGACTTGGCCTGAAAGTGTCCCCTCGCATGGCCACCCCCTTCCCCTTCCTGCTCCTCTACTCCTGGTGCCCCTCCATCCAGGGGCCAGACCTTAAAGAGTCACCCGCAAGAGAATCCTGGTCCCAAAGGAGCCTTCTGGGGGACCCGTGCTGAGAGAGGTTGTGGGCATGGCCCGCTGGGGCTCTGCCCGACCCAGGGCTGAGAGATGCAACCTCCCAGCTCTGGGTCCCTGCAGGGGAAGCGTTGGCAAGCACAGGGCCAGTCCTCCAAAGGCCCAGGTGCAGGGAGCCCAGGCCAAGCAGCCTGTGGAAGAAGCCACCCCGGGAAGACGACTGCAGGCCACGGCCCTTCCCACCTCCTCCTCCTCCTCCTCCTGCTCCTCCACCCCCACCGACCTCCCACCCCCCACCCCCGACATGGCGCAGGGCTCAGAGACACCTCAGACACTTGCTACCCAAAGTGCAAAGGGCATCAGTTGCTCCTCCAAACCCCCCCCCCTGCCCAGCAGACCGCGTCGTCCAGCCAGCCCCCGGGCCTCCCTGGGGTGCCCAGCACAAAAGTGCAGACAACCACCGGACCCTCAATCTCAGTTTTCGGATGTTTTTGCCACTCTAAGGACCCGCAGGCCAGCTGGGCCTTCTGGCAGGACAGAGAGCCCCGGAATCCGACGTGGAGAGCTGGGTGTACGTCCCCACGAGGAGGCGGTCCCCACCTCCGCGGCTCTCCCCTTGCGGGGGGGGGGAAAGCAGCCACGGGGCCTCGGAGAAGACACCAGGCTGGGCGCCCGCCCCACAGTGGGGGCACGTCCCCCGCAGGCCACTTAGCGACGGCCGCCGGCCGGCGGACGGTTGGGTGGCGCGAGACGCTGCGGCCGCCCTGCTACCGGGTTCCTGGGAGGGCGTCCTGGAACCAGCGTCCACACCAAGCCCTTGGAAGGCCCAGGCGACGGAGGAGCCCCGTCAGGCAGGGGCCGAGGACGGTGACGGCCCGGGCGGGGAGGAGCGTGTCAGGCAGGGGCAGAGGACGGTGACAGGTGACAGGCCGGGCGGGAAGGAGTCAGTCAGGCAGGGGCCGAGGAGGAGACGGGCTGGGTAAGGGTTAGGGTTAGAGTCAGGGCACAAGTCACAATCGCAAAGACCTGGAAGCGACCCGAGTGCCCATCGACCCACGAGTGCGTAAATGAAATGTGGCGCGTGGACACCACGGAGTGCTATTCAGCTAGGAGGAGCAGCGGTGAGAGGGCACCTCTCGTGGTTCTCCTGGCCAGAGCTGGAACCCGTTCCAGTAAGCCAGGTAGCCCAAGAATGGACACACGAGCACCACGTGCTCGCGCTCACCAGCAAATGGGTACGAACCGATGGACACCTAAGTGGACACAGAGGAATCACCTTCATCGGGTGGGTGTCGGGCGGGTGGGGGGAGGGGATGGGCATACACCTCCATTAGGAATGGGGTGGGTGCGCACCGACTGGGGCATGGGCGCACTTGAGGCTCTGACCCGAGGGGGGAGGCTGGGAGAGGGCAACGTACCCGACCTTAACATTGGTACCCCCACAATACGCTGGAACGACATCAGAGGTAAATGAATAAGAACACAGGGGGGAGGGGGGCACGGGCAACACATGTCACCTTAATACTTGGACTCCCATCATCTGCTTGAAAAGAGAGAGAAAAGAAAATGCAATCATAGAGATAAGAGACACTTTTTAAAAATAATGAATCCGAAGAGAAAAGTAAAAGGAGGCCTGTGGAGCAGGTCTGGGTGCGACTCCGGATCCCCCAACATCAGGTGCCACCACCAAAGATTCCTACGTGTAGCCCATAGAACCCCAAAAGCAACGGGACGAGTTCTGGTCACATACTCCCTCCAAATGACATCCTGGCCTTCTTCTGGAACTCCCTCCCCTCTCAGACTCTCAAGGTTTCCTCCAGCGTGTCGGTTCCCACAGAGCAGACCTTTGGTCTGAGACCTGACAGTCCAGAAGCCACGCATGCTGCCGCGTGACGGCGGTGTCGCGGCTTGGGACAAGAGGAGGCCCCACGGTGCGGGCTGGGGCGCCAGGCACCGCGGCGGGCGCTGAGGGTGGGGGTGACCCCCACCCCGGGCCGCCGCCTCGCTCCCAGAGAGGGGACAGAACAAGAGGCAAAACAAAAAAAAAAAAAAAGAAGAAGCCTACGGCACCCGGTATTCCCAGGCGGTCTCCCATCCAAGTACTAACCAGGCCCGACCCTGCTTAGCTTCCGAGACCAGACGAGGTCGGGCGCGTTCAGGGTGGTGTGGCCCTAGACGGCGGAGGGCGCCCCTGCCCCGCTCAAGAAGCCGAGCCTCTCTGCGCTTCCCCGCCGCCTCCTCCCGCCCCAGGCCCCGCACCGGCGCTGACCCGCGCCGGGCCGGGCCTGTTGAGTTCACCGGCCGGGTCCGGCGGGCTCCGAGGGACGGGGGTGACAGGCGGGGCGGGGCGGGCAGGGAGCGGTGGGCCGGGGTGGGGGGCTGTCTCTCTATACACACACACACACACACACACACACTCACACTCACACAAGATGCGCCTCCACGGCTGGACTCGCCAAGGTGGAGACCTTCCAGCCCCCTTCCTCTCCTCGCCTGGCCTCCTTCACCTACCCGCCCCCCACCCCCAGCTCGTGGCCGCCCCCGCCGCCGCCGCCGCCGCCGCCGCCGATTGCGCACGCGCGGATCGCCCGCCCTTTGACCCCAGGCAGGGGCCGCCCTCCCCGACAACCCCTTTCAGCTGGGCCCCCCACCCTGTGGGTGGGCTGCCGCCTATTCCCCCGGGCCCCGGGCTGGGGCACAGCGCATGGGGGAGGGGAGCGAGTGTATGGGGCGTCTCTCTCTCTCTCTAGGGATGTGTCCCATGGGTGGGGTGGCGTGGTTTGTGGGGCGCTGAAGAAATCAGTCCCCTCCATCTCCTACCTCTGGAAAACGCCCAAGCCCTTGGAGAACTGCCGGCAACGCGACCGGGGGGGCCGGGACCCTCCTCTGTGTCCTCCTGTGGCCCAGTCCAAGGGGCCGGGGCCTGGGCCTGGCCGGGGCTGCATTGGACCCCGACCACCCTGGCGTGTGGACTCGCTAAAAATCGGCCATTAGATATTGGATTCCAGCTTCATTGAGGTCATTTCACTAATGAGTGCACCGGAAAGAGTTTCCTAATCCATCTGTGAGGGTGGCAACTGAAAGAGAATTTTAAAGCTGACAGAATAGGCGAGGAAAGGCATAGGAGATTTCCACACCCAGTAAGGAAGCCTTTCCCGAAATGGAAGAAAGAAACGAGCAAACAGAAACACCGGTAGCCCGCCAGGATCAGAGTCTGCCCCCGAGAGAAAGTACCCTGACCAGGTTCACCCGTGGGTGGGTGGCGAGCTAGCGGCATTCAGAAGAGCGAGGCCCGCAGTCTGTGCAGAAGACACCTGCACTCGGGTGTGTGTGTGGCGGCACGATTCACAAGCAGCTCCAGATGTTAAGCCAAGGAGAAGCCAGGGAGTTCCCAACGCCCCAGGTGTCCTCAGCCCACGACTGGCTGCTGGGGGAATGCGAAGCCCGGCTCCTTGTCTCAGAGCGGGACAACCAGGAGGTGTGACGTACACCCCGGGGTTCCCAGGAGGATCAGGCTGAAGCTGGGACTTGGCCTGAAAGTGTCCCCTCGCATGGCCACCCCCTTCCCCTTCCTGCTCCTCTACTCCTGGTGCCCCTCCATCCAGGGGCCAGACCTTAAAGAGTCACCCGCAAGAGAATCCTGGTCCCAAAGGAGCCTTCTGGGGGACCCGTGCTGAGAGAGGTTGTGGGCATGGCCCGCTGGGGCTCTGCCCGACCCAGGGCTGAGAGATGCAACCTCCCAGCTCTGGGTCCCTGCAGGGGAAGCGTTGGCAAGCACAGGGCCAGTCCTCCAAAGGCCCAGGTGCAGGGAGCCCAGGCCAAGCAGCCTGTGGAAGAAGCCACCCCGGGAAGACGACTGCAGGCCACGGCCCTTCCCACCTCCTCCTCCTCCTCCTCCTGCTCCTCCACCCCCACCGACCTCCCACCCCCCACCCCCGACATGGCGCAGGGCTCAGAGACACCTCAGACACTTGCTACCCAAAGTGCAAAGGGCATCAGTTGCTCCTCCAAACCCCCCCCCCTGCCCAGCAGACCGCGTCGTCCAGCCAGCCCCCGGGCCTCCCTGGGGTGCCCAGCACAAAAGTGCAGACAACCACCGGACCCTCAATCTCAGTTTTCGGATGTTTTTGCCACTCTAAGGACCCGCAGGCCAGCTGGGCCTTCTGGCAGGACAGAGAGCCCCGGAATCCGACGTGGAGAGCTGGGTGTACGTCCCCACGAGGAGGCGGTCCCCACCTCCGCGGCTCTCCCCTTGCGGGGGGGGGGTGAAAGCAGCCACGGGGCCTCGGAGAAGACACCAGGCTGGGCGCCCGCCCCACAGTGGGGGCACGTCCCCCGCAGGCCACTTAGCGACGGCCGCCGGCCGGCGGACGGTTGGGTGGCGCGAGACGCTGCGGCCGCCCTGCTACCGGGTTCCTGGGAGGGCGTCCTGGAACCAGCGTCCACACCAAGCCCTTGGAAGGCCCAGGCGACGGAGGAGCCCCGTCAGGCAGGGGCCGAGGACGGTGACGGCCCGGGCGGGGAGGAGCGTGTCAGGCAGGGGCAGAGGACGGTGACAGGTGACAGGCCGGGCGGGAAGGAGTCAGTCAGGCAGGGGCCGAGGAGGAGACGGGCTGGGTAAGGGTTAGGGTTAGAGTCAGGGCACAAGTCACAATCGCAAAGACCTGGAAGCGACCCGAGTGCCCATCGACCCACGAGTGCGTAAATGAAATGTGGCGCGTGGACACCACGGAGTGCTATTCAGCTAGGAGGAGCAGCGGTGAGAGGGCACCTCTCGTGGTTCTCCTGGCCAGAGCTGGAACCCGTTCCAGTAAGCCAGGTAGCCCAAGAATGGACACACGAGCACCACGTGCTCGCGCTCACCAGCAAATGGGTACGAACCGATGGACACCTAAGTGGACACAGAGGAATCACCTTCATCGGGTGGGTGTCGGGCGGGTGGGGGGAGGGGATGGGCATACACCTCCATTAGGAATGGGGTGGGTGCGCACCGACTGGGGCATGGGCGCACTTGAGGCTCTGACCCGAGGGGGGAGGCTGGGAGAGGGCAACGTACCCGACCTTAACATTGGTACCCCCACAATACGCTGGAACGACATCAGAGGTAAATGAATAAGAACACAGGGGGGAGGGGGGCACGGGCAACACATGTCACCTTAATACTTGGACTCCCATCATCTGCTTGAAAAGAGAGAGAAAAGAAAATGCAATCATAGAGATAAGAGACACTTTTTAAAAATAATGAATCCGAAGAGAAAAGTAAAAGGAGGCCTGTGGAGCAGGTCTGGGTGCGACTCCGGATCCCCCAACATCAGGTGCCACCACCAAAGATTCCTACGTGTAGCCCATAGAACCCCAAAAGCAACGGGACGAGTTCTGGTCACATACTCCCTCCAAATGACATCCTGGCCTTCTTCTGGAACTCCCTCCCCTCTCAGACTCTCAAGGTTTCCTCCAGCGTGTCGGTTCCCACAGAGCAGACCTTTGGTCTGAGACCTGACAGTCCAGAAGCCACGCATGCTGCCGCGTGACGGCGGTGTCGCGGCTTGGGACAAGAGGAGGCCCCACGGTGCGGGCTGGGGCGCCAGGCACCGCGGCGGGCGCTGAGGGTGGGGGTGACCCCCACCCCGGGCCGCCGCCTCGCTCCCAGAGAGGGGACAGAACAAGAGGCAAAACAAAAAAAAAAAAAAAGAAGAAGCCTACGGCACCCGGTATTCCCAGGCGGTCTCCCATCCAAGTACTAACCAGGCCCGACCCTGCTTAGCTTCCGAGACCAGACGAGGTCGGGCGCGTTCAGGGTGGTGTGGCCCTAGACGGCGGAGGGCGCCCCTGCCCCGCTCAAGAAGCCGAGCCTCTCTGCGCTTCCCCGCCGCCTCCTCCCGCCCCAGGCCCCGCACCGGCGCTGACCCGCGCCGGGCCGGGCCTGTTGAGTTCACCGGCCGGGTCCGGCGGGCTCCGAGGGACGGGGGTGACAGGCGGGGCGGGGCGGGCAGGGAGCGGTGGGCCGGGGTGGGGGGCTGTCTCTCTATACACACACACACACACACACACACACTCACACTCACACAAGATGCGCCTCCACGGCTGGACTCGCCAAGGTGGAGACCTTCCAGCCCCCTTCCTCTCCTCGCCTGGCCTCCTTCACCTACCCGCCCCCCACCCCCAGCTCGTGGCCGCCCCCGCCGCCGCCGCCGCCGCCGCCGCCGCCGCCGATTGCGCACGCGCGGATCGCCCGCCCTTTGACCCCAGGCAGGGGCCGCCCTCCCCGACAACCCCTTTCAGCTGGGCCCCCCACCCTGTGGGTGGGCTGCCGCCTATTCCCCCGGGCCCCGGGCTGGGGCACAGCGCATGGGGGAGGGGAGCGAGTGTATGGGGCGTCTCTCTCTCTCTCTAGGGATGTGTCCCATGGGTGGGGTGGCGTGGTTTGTGGGGCGCTGAAGAAATCAGTCCCCTCCATCTCCTACCTCTGGAAAACGCCCAAGCCCTTGGAGAACTGCCGGCAACGCGACCGGGGGGGCCGGGACCCTCCTCTGCGTCCTCCTGTGGCCCAGTCCAAGGGGCCGGGGCCTGGGCCTGGCCGGGGCTGCATTGGACCCCGACCACCCTGGCGTGTGGACTCGCTAAAAATCGGCCATTAGATATTGGATTCCAGTTTCATTGAGGTCATTTCACTAATGAGTGCACCGGAAAGAGTTTCCTAATCCATCTGTGAGGGTGGCAACTGAAAGAGAATTTTAAAGCTGACAGAATAGGCGAGGAAAGGCATAGGAGATTTCCACACCCAGTAAGGAAGCCTTTCCCGAAATGGAAGAAAGAAACGAGCAAACAGAAACACCGGTAGCCCGCCAGGATCAGAGTCTGCCCCCGAGAGAAAGTACCCTGACCAGGTTCACCCGTGGGTGGGTGGCGAGCTAGCGGCATTCAGAAGAGCGAGGCCCGCAGTCTGTGCAGAAGACACCTGCACTCGGGTGTGTGTGTGGCGGCACGATTCACAAGCAGCTCCAGATGTTAAGCCAAGGAGAAGCCAGGGAGTTCCCAACGCCCCAGGTGTCCTCAGCCCACGACTGGCTGCTGGGGGAATGCGAAGCCCGGCTCCTTGTCTCAGAGCGGGACAACCAGGAGGTGTGACGTACACCCCGGGGTTCCCAGGAGGATCAGGCTGAAGCTGGGACTTGGCCTGAAAGTGTCCCCTCGCATGGCCACCCCCTTCCCCTTCCTGCTCCTCTACTCCTGGTGCCCCTCCATCCAGGGGCCAGACCTTAAAGAGTCACCCGCAAGAGAATCCTGGTCCCAAAGGAGCCTTCTGGGGGACCCGTGCTGAGAGAGGTTGTGGGCATGGCCCGCTGGGGCTCTGCCCGACCCAGGGCTGAGAGATGCAACCTCCCAGCTCTGGGTCCCTGCAGGGGAAGCGTTGGCAAGCACAGGGCCAGTCCTCCAAAGGCCCAGGTGCAGGGAGCCCAGGCCAAGCAGCCTGTGGAAGAAGCCACCCCGGGAAGACGACTGCAGGCCACGGCCCTTCCCACCTCCTCCTCCTCCTCCTCCTGCTCCTCCACCCCCACCGACCTCCCACCCCCCACCCCCGACATGGCGCAGGGCTCAGAGACACCTCAGACACTTGCTACCCAAAGTGCAAAGGGCATCAGTTGCTCCTCCAAACCCCCCCCCCTGCCCAGCAGACCGCGTCGTCCAGCCAGCCCCCGGGCCTCCCTGGGGTGCCCAGCACAAAAGTGCAGACAACCACCGGACCCTCAATCTCAGTTTTCGGATGTTTTTGCCACTCTAAGGACCCGCAGGCCAGCTGGGCCTTCTGGCAGGACAGAG